>NC_060283.1:45336997-45636997 GCF_021613505.1 Equus quagga | reverse complement strand
AGCAGGGGTAGCAATACTTATATCAGAAAATAAAGACTTTAAAACAAAAACTGAAACAAGAGACAAAGAAGGGCACTACATAATGATAAAGGGAACAATCCAATAAGAGGATATAACACTTGTAAATATCTATGCACCCAACATAGGAACACATAAATATATAAAGCAATTATTAACAGACATAACAGGAGAAATAGACAGTAACACAATAATAGTAGGGGACTTTAACACTCCACTTACATCAACAGATAGATCATCTAAACAGAAGATCAACAAGAAAACATTGGCCTTAAATGACACATTAGACCAGATGGACTTAGCAGATATATAGAGAACATTTCATCCAAAAACTGCAGAATACACATTCTTTTCTAATGCACATGGAACATTCTCCAGGATAAATCACATATCAGGCCACAAAACAAGTCTCCATAAATTTAAGAAAACTGAAATAATACCAAGCATCTTTTCTGCCCACAATTCTATGAAACTAGAAATCAACTACAAGAAGAAAACTAGAAAGCCACAAATATGTGGAGATTAAACAAAATGCTACTAACCAACTATTTGTCAACGAAGAAATCAAAAAAGAAATAAAAAAAATACCTGGAGACAAAGGAAAATGAAAATACTACATGCCACAATTTATGGGATACAGCAAAAGTGTACTAAGAGAAAAGTTTATAGTAATACAGGCCTACCTCAACAAATAAGAGAAATCTCAAATAAACAATCTAAGAGTGCACCTAAAAGAATTAGAAAAAGAAGGACGAACAAAGCTCAAAATCAGTAGAAGGAAGGAAATAATAAAAATCAGAGCAAAAATAAATGAAATAGAGACAAAAGAAAAAAAACAATGAAAGTAAGAGTTGGGTCTTTGAAAAGATAAACAAAATTGACATTTAGCTAGACTCACCAAGTAAAGAAAAGAGAAGGCTCAAATAAATAAAATCAGAAACAAAAGAGGAGAAATTACTATGGACACCTCAGAAACACAGAAGATTATAAGAGAATACTATGAAAAGCTATACACCAACAAATTAGATAAACCAGAAGAAATGGATAAATTCTTAGAATCATATACCTTCAAAACCGAAACAGGAAGAAATAGATAATTTGAATAGATCAATCACCAGTAAGGAGATCAAAATAGTAATCAAAAACCTCCCAAAAAACAAAAGTCCAAGACGAGATGGCTGCCTTGGTGAATTCTACCAAACATTCAAAGAAGACGTAATACCTATCCTTCTCAAACTCTTCCAAAAACTGAAGAGGAGGGAAAGCTTCCTAACTCATTCGATGAGGCCAACATTACCCTGATACCAAAACCAGACAAGGACAACATAAAAAAAGACAATTACAAGCCAACATCACTGATGAACATCAAGGCAAAAATCTTGAACAAAATACTAGCAAATCGAATACAACAATACATTAAAAGGATCATATACCATGATCAAATGGGGTTCATTCCAGGGATGCAGGGGTGGTTCAAAATCCACAAATCAATCAATGTGATATACCACATTAATAAAACAAAGAAAAAGACCAGATGATCATCTCAATAGATACAAAGAAAGCATTTGACAAAATGCAGCATCCATTTATGACAAAAACCCTGAATAAATGGGTATAGAAGGAAAGTATCTCAAATAACAAAGCCCATATATGACAAACCCACAGCAAATATCATATTCAATGGTGAAAAACTGAAAACTATCCCTTTAAGAACAAGAACCAGACAAAGATGCCCATTTTTGCCACTCTTATTTAACACAGTCTTGGAGTCCTAGCCAGATCAATCAGGCAAGAAAAAGAAATAAAAGGGATCAAAATTGGAAAGAAAGAAGTAAAACTTGTCACTATTTGCAGATGACATGATTTTATATATAGAAAACCCCAAAAAAATCCACCAAAAAACTATTAGAAATAATAAATGAATACATTAAAAGTTCAGGATACAAAATCAACATATGAAAATCAGTTGCATTTCTATACACTAACAACAAAGTAGCAGAAAGAGATATTAAGAATACAACCCCATTTACAATTGCAACAAAAAGAATAAAATAACTAGGAATAAATTTAAGCAAAGAGGTGAAAGACCTGTACACTAAAACTATAAAACATTGTTGAAAGAAATTGAAAAGGACACAAAGAAATGGAAAGATACTCCATGCTCTTGGATTAGAAGACTTAACATAGTTAAAATGTCCATACTTCTTAAAGCAATCTACAGATTTGATGCAACTCCTGAGTCCCAAGTGACATTTTTCACAGGAATAGAACAAAGAATCTTGAAATTTATATGTAACAACAAAAGACTCTGAATAATCAAAGGAATCCTGAGAAAAAAGAACAGAGCTGGAGGGATCACACTCCCTGATTTCAAAATATACTACAAAGTCATAGTTATCAAAACAGCACGGTACTGGCACAAGAACAGAAACCCAGATAATGGAACAGAATCAAGAGCCCAGAAATAAACCCACACATCTATAGACAGCTAATTTTTGCCAGGGGAGCCAAGAACATACGATGAAGAAAGGAGAGTCTCTTCAATAAATGGAGTTGGGAAAACTGGACAGCCAGAAGTAACAGAATGAAAGTAGACCATTATCTTACACCATACACAAAAATTAACTCAAAATGGATTAAAGACTTGAATGTAAGGCCTGAAACCATAAAACTTCCAGAAGAAAACACAGGCAGTACACTCTTCAACAGTGATCTTAGCAGCATCTTTTTGAATAAGATGTCTTACCAGACAAGGGAAACAAAAGAAAAAATAAAATGGGACTACACCAAATAAAAAGCTTCTGCACAACAAAGGAAATCATCAATAAAATGAAAAGACAACCTAACAAGTGGGAGAAGATATTTGCAAATCATATATCTGATAAGAGGTTAATATCCAAAATATATAAATAACTCATACATCTCAATAAGAAAGAAACAAACGACCCAATTAAAAAATGGGAAACGTTCTGAAGAGACATTTTTCCAAAGAAGAAATACAGATGGCTAACAGGCACATGAAAAGATGTTCAACATAGCTAATTATCAGCGAAATGCAAATCTAAACTACAATGAGATATCATCTCACATCTGTAAGAATGGCTATTATTAAAAAGACAAGAAATAACAAATGTTGGAGAGGATGCGGAGAAGAGGGAACCCTCATATACTGCTGGTGGGAATGCAAACCGGTGCAGCCACCACGGAAAACTGTATGGAGATTCCTCAAAAAATTAACAATAGAACTACCATATGATCCAGCTATTCCACTGCTGGGTATTTATCCAAAGAACACAAAAACATTAATGCATAAAGACACAAGCACCCCTATGTTCACTGCAGCATTATTCACAATAGCCAAGACTTGGGAACAGCATAAGTGCCCATCAAGGAATGGACAGATAAAGAAGATGTGGTATATATGCACA
Organism: Equus quagga; assembly: GCF_021613505.1. Taxonomy (NCBI): domain Eukaryota; kingdom Metazoa; phylum Chordata; class Mammalia; order Perissodactyla; family Equidae; genus Equus; species Equus quagga. Next base: position 45,633,551 of record NC_060283.1, on the reverse strand, counting down.
ATGGAATACCGCTCAGCTATAAAAAAAAGATGAAATCTTGCCATTTGTGACAACAGGAATGGACTTTGAGGGTATTATGATAAGTGAAATAAGTCAGACAAAGAAAGTTGAATACCGTAGGAACTCACTCATAAGTAGAAGATAAAAACAACAACAACAAACACAAAGATACAGAGGTTAGATTGGTGGTTACCAGAAGACAAGCGGAGAGAGAGGAGGGGGCAAAAGGGGTGACAGGGCACACGTGGATGGTGACGGATGGTAATTAGTATTTGGGTGGTGGACATGATGTAGTCTACACAGAAATCGAAATATAATGATGTACACATGAAATTTAAAAAAAAAAAACAAAGAAAAACCCTGATGTTTTTGTTTGTAATGACTAGCAAAATTGCTGACATATTATTGCTAAATAAAAGTGGGAATAAATATTGCACACTAGAATACCTGAACAAAACTTTAAAAATTAAAGAAAAAAGATTAGAGATATATATCCAAACATTATCAATAACTATATTGGGATAGGACTATGATATTTAGGATTTTTCTGTTTTGCCTTTTCCAAATTTTCTATAACGAAACATCATGGCTTTCATCATTGTGAAAAAAATGAACTTAGTCTTTCAAAACTCTCATGCCTCCATAGAAACACTGGGGAGTTGTTTGATTTTAAAATTGTTTACCCTTTGAAAATCCACCAGAGAGGGAACGTAGATACTCACAGTGGGGACTTCACAAGAAGTTCAACCATAACAGCTTCAAGTAATTAGAAAAAGACACACAAAACACTGGGGAAAGGAGACCAGGGAAAATAATTACAGATTATGTATGTGATTCTAGAAGCTAATGTCAGCCAAAAAGGGAAGAACAATTAGCAAGGCCTTAACTACAACATTTTGAGGTCTGTGGGGAGTTACTTAAGCACCTCTGCACATTGGTCACAAAGGATTAGAAGGCAGAATCTCTAGCTGAAAGCTGAGGGTCTTTACCTACCAGATACGGAACTTGGACGAGTCATTTCAGTTGAACTTAATGAAGTTGATTTAAACGAGTCAAAGGGCAACTTCCTGCTTAGGGCGTTGTTGTTGCAAAGATCAAGGAGATGAAGTATGTGAGGATGTTATGTGAACCACCAAATGCCACACAAATATAGATTTGTCTGTATTTGAAAGTGATGAAAATTACCCCACATATTTTACCCGAAAACATATCTCAAAAGCAAGTCAAACCAACCAACCAATACCGATGACACTGACTCCTGTATGTCTCAGGACCTGTGCTACATGCTTTTGTATTTATTATCTAAATTTCCTTGAAAACAACCACAAAGAAACCTTGATAACTAATGATTCTACTGGAGGCAAAAGAGGTAATAACATAAGAAAAAGGACTGAAGTTTTAACAAAGGGCACCTTCTCCTCTGTGTAACTCCTAAATCAAGTCAGGCTCCTTTATCCCCCAAAGGAAGAAGGAAGGCAAGCTACCTAATTATGTAAATGAGCAAAGGAAAGTGACTTTGAAATTCTTTTATTTTCCTTGAGGAAACAGCCTAGAAAATATTTTCACATATTTATACTTCCAGATCAAAAGAAATGGATTAAATTTAGGATTAGTTTAGTATTAAACTCATTAGCTTTGCAAATATAAATATTAGGGGACAATCAAAGTTGTAGATACTTAGAATTTCTTTCTGTAGCTCTAACCCACACACATGCAGGTTAAGCTTGTCAGCAATGGGGAGCTAACAGGATCGATAAGGACTAGCTAGAAAAATGGGTTGATTACATTAAATTGTAAGTGTAATCAGGGAGACCGCCTTGGTTACTCACCCTTAGGGTCACTCTAGTTTGTCAATCTGAACTAGTCACTCTTACTTCTCCTTTTCAGAAAATCGGATCTTTTCAAGAACATTATTACGTGAAGTGTTTTTTCCCCCTATTTTTGAGAAGTTTTATATTTTTCTGACATGTAGTGCTTCCTGTGACGCTAGTTGAGATTTCCCCAATCTTCCTGAATCACCCCTGTCTTTTCCAGAAATGAATCTTTATTCTAATTTGAATATTCATAACAGAATCAATGCTATTTCTGAATACCTTCTTCAGCTTACAAAACCATTCATCCTGGTTAATGACCCAGAAAAACCAATAAAAATAGATATTTACTTTAGGACCAATATAGTAGGCCCCAGTAGGGCATGACATGCCAATCATTTAAACATTCTCTTCACATCTTGGCATACAGACAAGCAAATAGCTAACACTGAGGATCCACAGGGTCTTTAGAGAGTCCCTAAAAAGAATTCTGATCTTGAGATCTCCAAAACAAATTAGAAACAACTGAGCTGTTCATTAATTTTGGTGTCATCAAGATAACTGATTAAATTTTTTAGAGGAAATAAAAGCTCTAAATGACACATGGGTTCTTTAGACCTTAACTTAATCCAGGACCCTTTGGCCTTAGTGCTGTTGGAATGGAATCAACTTCCACACTATTTGTGTTGAAAACAAATGAGAAAATTGCAGAGACTGTACAGCTGGATCCCCGGCCACAGCTGTCAGCCTGTGGTCGTGTGACAGATTTAATCCAGTCTCTCATCAAAGGGAGTTCCACTGGACAATCTCTCAAATGTTTGAGCTTCAAAAAGCAAGACTAGCTTTTCTTACCAAAAAGGAAATGATTAAGAGGGAATAAGCCATCTCAGGCTGACCCTTTAACCTTCTCTCTGTCTTGAACCACACAGTTTCATGAGAATGGAAAAACACTAGCTAAGTCCAAGTTCAGAACTGTACAGCTGGGCAAGCTCAGATTAAGCTGAATTTGGAAATGGTTCCCTTGATAACAAAAATGGACACAGAGCTCGGAAGAAATTAACCAGTAGTAACTCTTCAAATGTCTCAGTCCATTTCAGTGAAATTAAGCAGGTTAAACTTGGTAAATCATAAAGCCTTTTGCAAATATAAAGGATGATTAGTCATCATACTCAACACAAACATTATAGTTAGAAAAACCAGAATATTCTATTTTATTAACCCTAAATTTCATTAGGAAAACCAAGGACACAAATGAGCTTTATAGGATCTATGATGTAAGGTATACTTTCAAATTGAATTTAAACCTTCAGTCTTATTTTCTTTTTTAAGGAAATTTAACCACATATTTCTCTGAGGAGCATGTCAAAATTCACTTTTTTTGTACAGCAAATGAAAATAAAAAATATAAAAGTGGCTGCTGCTTCGTCTAATACTGGTACTTGTAAAGAAGTAGAAAATATCCAAGAAGATGTAAATCAAATTGAATTACGTCTCATTTTGTTTTCTAGAAACACTTGAAAGATAATAAATATCATTAAAAATACATCACAACCCAATTACAAGTCTGCCTGACACCAGGGAAATTAATGCCTTAGAGCAAACTGCTGGCAATTTTAGATTAATTTATATGAAGTCTGTAACGAAAGCTACCACCGACTCAAACTCTGATCCTATTTCAGGACTTTAACAGTCACACAGATGAACTTCTACCAACAGGTCAAGCATGAGGGTGTGTGTGTTTGTGTGTATATATACAAACACATACATGTCACCCGTAAATGAAAGTAAATAGTTCTGTCAACAACATGCATCCTGTATTTTCAATAAATCTTCCCTTAATGATGGTCAGCTCAGTTTTTTATTTCCTTTCTTACCTTTGGCTACTTGAAATTGAATATGCATACTGGACATTTGTTGTATGTTGGCCTACCCAACACTGATCCTGCTTTCCTTTAGTACTAGCATTTTATTTTTTATTTTTTAAAGTAATTTAATTTTCCCCCAGGTTAAACTAGGTTGTTTGTTTTCATTGTTGTGGCTGGTTTTTTTTGGTGAGAAAGATTAGCCCCGAGCCAACATCCATTGCCAATCTTCCTCTTTTGCTTGAGGAAGACTGCCCCTGAGATAACATCTGTGGTAATCTTCCTCTATTTGTATGTGGGATGCCACCACAGCATGGCTTAATGAGTGGTGTGTAGGTCTGCATCTGGGATCTGAACCTGTGAACCCTGGGCCCCTGCAGCAGAGAGTGTGAACTCAACCATTATGTCAACCGGGCCAGTCCAATACTAGCATTTTAATTTCCTTCTGAGGACTTAGCTCTCTCCCCCTGCATATAAGGAGAAGTCTTGATGGGTCTGATCATTAAAAGGGTCCTGCTTTCCTGTGGTCAGGGCACGTGACCCCAGCGAGGCCCATTCAATACTTCCCTCCAGAACTCTGACTCTTGAGTGGAAAGGTGCCAAAATCCCACAGGACTGTGCATTAGTTCCAAACACCAAGACCACTGCTGTTTCCCACTGCCCCAGCCTGCTTCAAAGTCCATTCCTGCTCTTTTCCCAGCCTGTCTCTCCATTCTTCTTTCTGTTCACTTCTCTGGACAGAACTTGTTTACTGCAGTAGCTTTCCTCTGCATGCAACTAAACAAATCTAATATGATACAATACCAGGAGCAGCACCTATAACAAGGGACTATTACTTCCTCAACTTATCTTTATTTGGACTTGAATGGTCTTAAAGGAGACCTCTCATGTAGCTAATGACTCCTGGAAGTGCAGGAAGTTAGATTTAGCAAACTCATGTATTACTAATGAATTCCAACATCATCTCATTCAATGAAAAATACATCAGGCATCATCATCCTGGGCATGAGCGACTTAAGTACCTTCTTTTTTTTCAGATTGGCACCTGAGCTAACAACTGTTGCCAATCTTCTTTTTTTTTTTTCTGCTTTTTGTCCCCAAATCCCTCCAGTACATAGTTGCATATTTTAGTTGTGGGTCCTTCTAGTTGTGGCATAAGGGACGCCACTTCAGCATGGCCTGATGAGTGGTGCCATGTCCATGCCCAGGATCTGGACTGGTGAAACCCTGGGCCGCCGAAGTAGAGCATGTGAACTTAACCACTCAGCCACAGGGCCAGCCCCTTAAGTACCGTCTTGGTTTTCCAAGGTGATAAACGCCAGGCAGCGCTCGTCTCTAATTTTCCATTAAGCCCAACTCATCCCCGCTATGACACCAGAACAGCTAGGGCCAAAAATTAAGTTTCTGTCCACATTTGTTTTCAGTGCTGACATTCCACATACTATAATTTTCTCTCCGTACATAATTTCTGGGTTGTATTGGAAGCACTGGCAGATCCCTAGAGTATACGATAGATCAGACATTCTCAGATCACTCTCTAAGCCATTGCTAGCCCCATGTCACCTTCCTGCCATTTTCATTTTCAGGTACGTTTTCCATATTTGTAATATTAAAACTAACTTATCTATATTTGCCTGTAGAAATAACATAGTCACACCAAATGATTTAATACTAATAGTAACAGTAGAAACTACTATTTTTTATAATTTACCCCATATATGCTAATAATAGTTATTATTTTTCTACTACTATTATCATGATCAAATGGCAAGGACCATGATAACTATTTAACACTTTCTCTCATTGAATATTCATATCAAGTCTAGAAGAGATCATCATTGCTTTAAGATACAGGAACTTGGATTCTGAGGACTTGCACAGCAAGTTTGCAGAAGAACTGATAGTTCAACCCAGCTCAGTATGAAGCCTATGGTCCACTGCCACTCCAGTCCACTGGCAAAGAACATGGCCTCACAGGAATAGAAAACAGAAAAGCTTTTTTCCCTGTCGGGAAGATTCTGAACTAAAGCTGGAATTTCAAGTACTATTCCTGTGCCTTTGCAAGTTTCTGCAGTGAAGGACATTGGAAGGCTAGAGGCATCTGAGGTAATTGGTACCTCAGGGAAGGAAGTAGCAGGGACAGAGGATAAGAAAATATTTTAAGAAGGTAAAGAGGATGAAGAAAAGGAAATGAAAAGTAATATTAAGGAACCACGTAGAGAATGCTAGATAACGTTTGTGTCAAAAACAACAATGGAAATTGCCACCAATTGAGGCAATCTCTAAATTCAGAAAGCTTGGTACCATGGCCACCATCTGCTAAATACAAAGAGCTGTTGGGATCATGGTGTGACTTCCTGTCCATTATGGCACTCCCCCTCTCTGACAAATGGTCCACCTCCTGCTCAGACAGCTATAAAAGGCAAGTCATGGAGTAAACGCTGCCCCGTTTGGCAGTTCTCCCACAGCTTGCCTCTCTCCTGGTTTACCTCTTCTCCTACCAGCCAGCCTTGAGGAAAGTCAGCTCATTCTTGATTAAGCTGCAGGTACCTCTTCCGAGTCCATTTTGAAAGGGTCTTCTCTGCAGCCATCTGCCACCAGAGCTGGCTCCTCCCTATTGCTGCAGTCACACCAAGAGCCCTCTGATCTGGCCTAGGTTCTTAGACCGGATCAAGTTTCAGTTTACACTTCTCCTTTTCTGTGGTCCGAGTTGAATTCAGATCCCTCCAGTTACTCCTGCTTCTTTGCTTTCTCCAACCTGACCATTCACAGTTTTCATCCCTACTCTCCACTGTATTTCAACCCTGATTCAGTCTCCTTTCATTGTTTCCTGCAACGATCATCCTGGGACTCCTTCTTGTGCTTCGTTTCAGCCAACTGGCTCATTATCAAACAGCCTAAATAGATAACTGAATGTTTGTATAAAACAAAAAGTAACAGTAAGGAAGAAATCACAGATGACCAGCGAGAGAGGCTGTTCACATTAGAGGAATGTGAGGAATAAAGGATAAAAAATGGACTTGAAAGACACGAGCACAATACATTTTATAAAATGATGTATGTAGGAGATATGTTAAAGATGTTCAGATTAGATCCTCTGTTTATAGTTTTCTATGGTTTTCAATTTTCTATTAAAATGTTAACAGGCTGTTACTAAGGAGGAGAGCAATAATTTGGGGGCATACTCAAAGTTTTCCAAATACTTTGAAATCCTGCAGATTAATGATCCACAGGCCAGTAACAACTTAAAAAATAACAACTCACATTTATTTAAATAAATTTCTCATTTTGTTCTCACTGTATAGATGATTGATAAAATAGTTCAACTTAATCGTGCATTTAATCTTTCCAAATTAGGACGTGCAATTTAGGAAGGAACCTGTCTTGCTATTGACTTCTTATGCACCAGAGATCACACTGAAAGATTTGGGTAAGAAAATAAAAATAAAAATAGAAAGGTAGTTAAAAAGAAAACCTTCAACAACAGAACATCACATACACGTCAAAAATTAAGGGAAGTAGTTCTACTTGATGATTAAACAATTAAGTTTCACTTCCTTGAACTTTTATAATGCAATTGCATTCTCTCATATTGTATGTTGTCTGTGATAAGTGGATTAAAAATATGTGAAAGATTTTCTTAGACAATACACTTGAAAATTGGGTTAATAAGGGAAACTTCCAAAACAGTTAAAAATTCCAGCAGAGTTAAATAAACAGCTTCAAACAGCATTTGAAGAAAACTGAATAAACAAATTTATCAACCTGGGTCATGCATATATAAAGTTTGGGTTATACACTTTTTAGGAAGTCACAGACTTTTCCGGTTAAGCATTCCAGATTACTATGCAATTACACCGTTTTTAAATTTGCCTTAGAGCAAGAAATGGGTTTGTAGAATTCAAAATCCACATCATCATTATAAAAACAGATAATCTGTGATAATTATGGCCAGTAATCATTTTTTTTCACTACAATATGTGAGTACGTGCAAAAATTCAAAAGACATCATTGTTTTCCTTTCCTAACTAACTTGACGGCTCATCTTCATTTGTTGGGCATTTTGTCACTTGAATTGCTTCTTCCTTATCACCTATCAAGTCGTCTCTGAAGCCAGTCTAGGGACACTGTTTAGCTTTTAGAAAGCTTAGATGAGTGTGCTGTGGAAAAGTCTAAACTGACCTTGGGTGGGCTTTAAGCTAAGTTGGGTTTAGGTGGGTGAGGAAAATAACACGACATTTCCAAGGCAAATACCATCAACACACAGACCCATCTAGGACCCCTGAGCACTCAGCTTGACGTAATTCAGAGTTGTGTCTACTGTCATAGAAAAAGGCCCCCAGGAGGAAAGTGTCACCTCTAGTCCGTTGTCTTCAATTGTTGCAGTTACTGAAAAGACAATCTCACTACAATTATATGCCTCTTCTCCTGTCCTCGGAAATGGAAATACTACATAACACTTGTAACTTACAACTCTTTACAATGTTCAAATCATGTTCAGAATGAACATAATCATATTGAATTCCAATAAGCAATCTTAGGACAGGGCAGATATTGCTATAAACATTTCATAGAAGAGGAAACCGAGGCTCAGAGTGATTTAAGTAACCTGCCCAAGGTCATACAGATGGTAGATGAGAGAGCCAGAGAGAATGACCCCTTAGTGCTCTAATTATGCATTTCACTTTCTTGGATTCTTTTTTCCAAAATGGAAACCATATCTCAGGATAATAGTTAAGGATGGATTGAACACTCCCTTACTCCACACAAGAGACAACCTGTGAAAGGAGATACGCCTATCTTACGCAGACCAAAAGCAGGCAACTGTAGCAGGAAAGTCCCCAGTGCCTTCCATGGAAGAAAGCTAATCACTGTATGAATGATCTTAATTAAATGTGAATGCATAGCTACTGAATGCTGTGGGAAAACACTCGTCCTTACTGGCTGATTTTCCCATAGAGCTCAATAGCAATACCTTCAAATTCAATTAAGATAATTCATCGAGTGATTAGCTTCATTATATGGTGAGACACTGGGGACTGTCCTTTTGCAAACTGCATGTGTGGTCTGTGTGAGATAGAAATGTGCTTCTCCTGTGTTGTCTCTTTTTGTGGACACAGAAGTAAATCTTACGGCAACATAACCCGCGGAACTTCTAAAATCCAATGAGAGAAAGGTAGCAGGGAAATGATATTCTTGGACTGGTCTAGAGGTTAAAATAATCTCAAGCCAAACAAGTTTTTCAAACACTTATTCTCTTTAACAGGCTGATGGTAAACAACTAATGAGGCTCTTATGCAGCCAGTAGAGAAGGTACAACTGGGCACCCACTTGGGGCCCATAGGGACCAAGAAGTTAGGTTCAGGACTCTGTATATTCCTGTTATAAAACACTAGGTGGAAAAATCATGGTACATCCCATGGGAACAAGGTGACGGGACTCATTTGCCTGTGTTTTCCACTGGACAACATGCACTCCTGAGATACTGAGAGAGGAACCGACCAAATGACAGCATGGCACCAATCCGATCAAGCAGACTTCTGATACATTCTACTCGTGTTAAATTTCCACCAAATAGATTATAAGTATAAAGAGAACCACTATTACTTGAGATGCAGTATTCTCATACCTGATTTTGAGCTCTCAGAGGTTGGGCGACTACTTATTAATTTGATTATTCATATTCATTAAACAACTATTCATAAATAATCATTATCTTATCTTATATGTCATTTTTTAAAAAGCCACTCTGTTTTTAGATTAAAGATGGTTATATGAACAAAAAGATTATTTACCCCTAGAGCACTGGTTCTCAATCAGGCACATTGCCTTCCCCGTCCCAGGGGACATTTAGCAACGTTTGGAAACATTTTTGATTGTCACAACCGGGGAGAGTTTGCCACTAGCTTCTCGTAGGTAGAGGCCAGGGATGTTGCTAAACATCCTATAATGTATAGGACAGCCCAGCACAGCAAAGAAATCTTGGACCCCAAATGACAATAGTGCTGATTATTAAGAACCCCTGCCCTGAAGAAAGCAAGCAAAACTTAAACCCACCTCGTAAAATGAACGTTCCTATAAAAAGAGCTACCCAATAATATTGTTGCAGCCGTTTATCATATAAATTAGGCCTTCAACATTACATGGGAATCAATGAAGCATTCTAGCAATTGGCTCTGATGTTCAACCGCTGGTAGTTCTTACAGATGGAAATCTAGAATTCTCTAATAAGTACACGTCTCCAGAGGTCTCCTTTTGTTTGCAAACAATAATAAGGCGGAAACATTCTTCTCAATAAACAAAACGAAATCTTTTTAACATTTAAAACTTATCAATTTTACTCTCTTCCTTGGTTTATTTAATCCAATACTTATTTACATTTTCTTTCATATTTTGGATTGCTCTTTCTAAGAATTTTAAAACAAATAATGAGTGGTACATGATAAAAAGAGAGTGGTAATATTTTTTTAAAAAGCACAATTATATACAAGTCATCAATTGGGGTCTTAATTCAAGAGATTGTAGTCTTCTCTTTAAAAAAGAGAATATTCTAGTAATAGTGTATTTAAATCCTCTCTCAATATGTTTTAAAATAATGATGTAAGTAATTCCAATAAACCAAATATCCTGGTAAAGTTTCAGCTACTTAAATCCTCTATCACATTTTTAAAAATAATGATGCAAGTAATTAAAAAATAAAAATGTAAGGAAAAGAAGATATTTACAAGTCAAATTAAATATTCTGTTCCATCTAAGACTTTACCCATAGCTTATGTTAGAATACCACTTCAGAGCTAATTTTTTTTTAAAGTAGCGAAGAAAAAAGATGTAAAGCGAGCATAGATATTCAGATACCTACAGAACTAAATCTGGGGATTCCTTCTTGATTTACTCTCCTTATTGTTCGTCTCTTCTTCCAAAATTCACTGGGCTCCCGTTTAAAAACTCTGCCTCGGAAGCTCATTGTTTTGCTGTCATTTGAGTCACAAAATATTTAAAAATATCAATTTTGCTCAACTTCTTCCTTTGAAACTTCACCAGGCCGAACAAATCTTTCTCCTCTGGTAAAAAGGGAAATGCTCACGCTACATGAACATAACTCAACGGAAAGGAAAAGAAAACCAAGTTACCGCTTCCTGTGAGCAACTAACTACCAGCTGTTCAGATATGCTTTTGTGCATGTCGTCTCCCTAATCACCTGCTTTAAAGTAAGACAAAGACACAAAATGACTTTGGAGGTTTAAGAGAATTGCTCATAGCTGAATAAACCATATGATATAAAATCACCCGTGGAACCAAACCAAGATTGAATCAAAGAGCTAATTTATTGTAAAGCTCCATGTCTGACACTCAAACAACCATCCAAAATTTATCATTCTGGTTAGATCCCAAAGGTATACTGTAATAATATAGCTCAGGTCCAAGAAGTCTGTTTAAAGCAGTTGTTCATGTAAGTGTGGATTAAATTAGTGGTCTTCCTAGGAGGGCTGCCCAAGACAGTCACTTAGGATGGAGAAAATAGAATTCTATTTATATTAGTTATCTAAATAAAGAAATTTATGTTTCACTAATATTTAATATAACACACAATGACACGGACACCTTGGTTCTTGATGTAAAATGGCTAAAAATAGTCAAATAGTTAATTCCCTAATCTTTAGATCTTTACTCACTTTCTTGGGGGCTATTTAAAAGCGCAAATTCTCCCCTCATACCCACCCAAATGTTCCTTCCTATTTTATTTTTCTCCATGGCCCTCACTGGCATGTAACACTGCTATATATTTTACCAATTTATTTTACTTATGGTCTGCCTTCTTCCACTGGACTCAATCTTCCATGGGTGTGGGAATTTTGTCTGCTTCACTCACTGTGTTTTTGGTGATTACAAAAGTGCCTGGCATCCAGAAGTTTCTCAGTATATATTTGTTAAATTTAATGAAAGGATAACTGAGGGACTTACGTTTACTGTGCTGAACAATGAACCCTGTCCCATTTGTATATTGTGTTTTGAAATATTAGCTACTGATAAGAACTATATAATTTATAAATAAGCATAGACTATGGGAGTGTAGTCAATTTTTTTCTACCAGATGTGTGAGAGAAATATTTGGAGGCCCCAAGAATAGGAAATACTTGATTAAACATTAGAAAGATTGGCTCCAAAAACAGTTGTTGTGTGAGACAGTCATTTGTTTCTTTAAGATTCTATTTCTTCATCTGCAGGATAGCCTACTCAATTGTGGTACCCATGAGTGTGATGAAGATGCTAAAGGAACTGTTGCTTGTCCATGAAGCACTATGAGGGTTATAAAGATGGTTGAAGGAATATTTCCACTGAGGACTGATCCCCATGACCACTGATCTAGAAAAGGCTTCTTCCAACTCTCCTAAGAGGTGAGGCCTGAGGAAGGAATATTATGAAGGGAGTAACTGTGCCCCCGTCCTGTGTCAGGAAGGGTCAGTCCCACAGGCATTTGTTGAGGGCACCTTTGTGCAGAGCTCAGTATGATGTGAAACGTGGATACAAACACGAAGCTTAACGAGGAGTGCAATTTCCGTGCAAAAGGTTCTCAATATTCTAGGAGTTTTGAACTTTAAGAAAGAAAGATAACAAGGCTGCTAACTAGCTCAGAGAGTTCACTCATGTCCTAGCTGGAAGTAGGATTCAGGCTACAGTGGGAAGGGGGAGAATGACATGAGGAGGGGAACGATGAGTCAATACATTGTGGGTTTGGTGGATGCTTTTGTTCCACACTCTTGTCTTCTCTTTCTAGAGCCCGACACGTTCAATGGTGCAGGCCCGAGTCGGTTGCCACGTATGATGCAAACTTGCAACCCAGAATGAATGGTCACTGATATCCTGGTGGCTTTTTCTCAACCTCCTTCAGGTCTTTATGCAAATGTCTCTTCCTCAGGAAGCCTTCGCTGACCATCAATTTAAAACAATGGCCTCCTCCCCTAATCACCTCTGATGTCCCTCCCTTGCCTTTTTTGGCCATAAAGAAAATGGAATAAGACATTTTCATCTCACGCTAAGAAGCCACTTCTGCAAACACAGTTCTGATTCTGTGTTGCAGGCAGCGATCCTTACAGAAGCTCTCGCTCATGCAGCTAGTCCCAACAACCACGGCCTAAATGGATGCCATCTGCTTATTTAATAAGCCTTCCCCTTTATCACAACTTCTTTTTACTGACATAGGCCATTCCCTTTTCCCCAGTAATAACTAGATTTAGTTGAAGCACATACATACACCCTAGGCTCGAGCCACTCCCATACCTCTATCTTATCACGCAGTGATTTGTGCAAGACAAGTCAAAAGAGATCCTGATTAATCCTTGTCCACATATGAAGACTGAGGAAGCTTCCTTCAAAAACTATGAGAAAAATAGCAAGATGCTATAAAAATAACCACTGGGGAGGTAAACTATATTATTATTCTGTAATTGGCTTAAGTAGGCAACCAAGGATTCTACAGAGCAGAAGCCCTTTTGATCCATGACTTTGGATATTTAGAAATTCCACTGTGTGTCTTTAGCCCTGAACAGATTTCACTCTCTAAGTAACTCTTTGGTATCTGTTGAACGAGCAGGTACATTACAGCACATGCAGAATCTTCAGAGTTAACTTTTTTTCCTTATACAATATTATGACAGTCTGCCTCTGGGTCACCTGATTTCCTGGGATAAGATTACGTTTCTATTTTGATAGCTAAAAAGAGTGTTTTAAAAGCCTTTTTGGATCATGGGCCCATTTGAGAATCTAATAAAAATTGTGGATTCACCAGAAAAATATAAGTACTTAGAAAATGTGCATGCGTGGCTGACTGTCACAAATCTCTGAAGTCCATCTGTGGACCCTCTTAACCGTGGTACCCTAAATCCATAACTTAGAGTTTTAGAAGACTTAGAGGTTTTAGAAGGAATTCTGTCTTATAACAAAGCATTTAATAATCTTGAGCAACTCTTAAGTGACTTCCCCTCTTTTTAATATTTGCATATAGTCTCTCCTCTATTCCTCTTTAGGAGCCATGGTTCTTTATCCTGGAGTCCCTCCCACCCCTTGACTTTTGCAATACAAGAATGACTCATTTCTCTCCTCGCTTAGCTGTTGATCAGGACTCCCTTAAATAATGGCAAAAGGAGGTATTGCCAGGCAGCATATGGAAATGTCAGATAGACATAAATTGTGGTGACTACAGAGGAGGGGAAAATCCAGCGGCATGAGGTTCAGTGTTCCATGGGATGACACTGCTGGGGATGTCTACTGGGCTTTGCCTTCCTTGATCTCAGACCAAGTCTGTTTCTCTAGCATTCTGTGATATCCCACACCATTCCAATAAATTCCGTTTCTGCTTAAGTTCAGAAATGTGTTGCAATCCAAAACCTAACTAGGACAATGGGCAAGAATGGGCAATAAAGAGAAATCAGAGATTAATTGGCTCAGCCACAAGGAGTCATTGTCAAGTTCATTAGTAAAGAAATCTGATACCAATAAATGATTAGAATTTATTAAGTACTAGACTTGAGACATTGCTGGGCTTCATGAGAAATACATAACACCCTTCCTAGCCTCAAGAAGCTCGTATCTGACACAGGAATTCATTAAAGATTGAAGGAGTCTGGAAAAGCTTTATAGTAAAGATAGAACCTAAGGAAGCCTTTGAATAATAGATGGGAGTCTAATAGATGGGAGAAGGGTAAAGGATATCCTAGAAAAGGGGAATGTAGCATAGAGAAGGCATAAGACAGAATGGTGGAAATCATGGTATCTGCGATCAGCTTGGATTCAAATCCTGGGTCCACCATTTCCTCACTGTGTATCCTTCAGCCAGTCACTCACCCCCGACAGGTCTCAGTTTTCTCATCTGCAAAATAGGAATAGCATGGTATCTACCTTGTAGAATCATCATGAGGATAAATGAGATGACACTCTTAAAAATTTCAACACATTGCCTGATATATAGCAAGCATAACTATTAGTTATTACAAAAACTTAGAGGCAGGCCAAAACAGATGTTTAAGAAAAAGCTGGAAGTCCAGCCAGTCTATTGCCACAGGGTGAGTAAGAGAGAAGAAGTAGAAACAACTGAAAATAGGAGCCAGGGGCCGGTTCACGAAGACTTTGAAAGCCAAGATCATGAATGTCTCCATTATATCCCGAAAGCCATGGGAAACCACTGAAGGATTTTTGAACTACAATTAAAATAGTGCCTTTGGAAGATTCATTTGGTAGCCATATGCAGGCTGGATTTGGGGAACTACAATCCAGAGACAGTTCTCGTTAATCCGGGTATTAATATCGAGTGGTGGAGGGCAGAAAACTTGGCAACAGAAACATAATGAGAAATTTCACGGAGATTACAAATGAAGATCTGGCAATCAAATGCAAAATGAATAGTAGCTGAAATTTTTTGAGCAAGTACTAGGTGCTTGGCGCTGGTCTAAATGTTTATGGTACTTTATTTAAACCGTGAAACAACCCCGTGAGGTAGGTATTATTCTTATTGCTATTACCATCCCAATTTTACAGAGGAAGTCATTTGGGTCCTCAGAAGTTATGCAACTGGCCCAAAGTCCCAAAACAAATAAGTAGCACATCTGGCATTTGAACCTGGCCATCCAGCTTCAGAGTTCACGCTCTTAATGGGAGAGAGATTCACAGATGCCAACAGGCTTCTGAGTTTGGCCATCAAGGAAATGGGTAATATGACTGAGGGACATACGGTGGCAAGAAGAGAGGACTTCTTTTCCTACTAATGCTGAGTTAGATATATATACTGACCGTCAGGTCAAGAAGACAGGAAAACAGGCACGTCCAGCACCATTGTTAGACTTGTGCCTGGAACTCAGGAAAGAGTCAGGACTGAAGATGGGAAGCTGAAAGTCATCGAAGGAGTGAACACTGAAAGTCGAAAAGTAAACTGAATTTTTGGAGAATAGAGTAGTAAAGAACTGAGAACAGAGTCCTGAAGTTCTTTTATACTTAATAGATGGAAGGCAATTTAGGAGACTTAGAAGGTGTGGAGAAAACTACCAGGGTGGTGCAGCCTCCAGATGCAAGCGGAGGGCAGTTTCAGGAAGGTGGCACATGGCATCTGGGCAGAGATGGATGCAGGACCTGAGAAGATCTAAAAAGATTTCGTGTGAGAGACAAACAAGATGAAAACTAAGGAGCTTGCAGTCTCGGTCCGAGACAGATCAATATTTGAATCCTCTTCAGCCATCTAGTAGACATCTTGACCTCCAGAAAGTTACTTGACCTCTGTCTGCCTGTTTCTTATATATACAGTGGAGCAATTAGTATATAATTCATAACGCTTGTTGTGAAATAATATATGTTAGTACCTGGCATTGAGGAAAAATACATATATGTGTGTATATAATAGCTAAGAGTCCTATAGGTGCATATATGTTAACTATTATTATTGAGTGATTGCTATTTACCAGGTCTACATAGGTAAGTATTTATGTATAGGCACACTTATATATGTATATGCATGCACACACAAAATACACAAACTCACACATTCTTATATATATATTTTCAAAGTCTTGTCCCGTGGTGTCCAGACAGAGAAAGTAACTTTGCAATTTTCAAGAGATAAGAGTCTGGATATTTGGAAGTTAGTTAAGATGGAAAATCTTAATCATGTTTTAGAAGAAACAGGAATTTGAATGCTAAGATGTCAGAAATTTGAGAAAACGTTCTGGTAGTCTGTATTAGTTTTCCATTGCTGTTGTAACAAATTACCACACATTTAGTGCTTCAATCAACACCCATTTATTATCTCAGAGTTGTCATGGGTCAGAAATCTGGGTACCACATGGCTCAGCTAATTCTTTGCTTGGAGCCTCAGAAGGCTGAAATCCAGGTGTCAGCAGGGCTGTGTCCCTTTCTGAAGGCTCCAGAGGAGAACTGGTTCCAGGCTTATCCAGGATGCTGGCAGAATTCAGTTCCTTGCAGTTGTAAGACTGAGAATCCTTTCCGTGCTGTCTGTCAGCCGGGTCATTGTCAGCTTCTAGAGGCCACCTGTGGTCTCTGGCTCAGGGTCCCCTTCTAAGCCAGCAACAGTGGATTGAATCTTTCTCACACTCTGAACCTCTGTGACTTTTCCTTCTGCTTCATCCCTCCTAAACATCTCTTCTGCTGTCTCTCTCTACCTGAGCTGGAGAAAAGTCTTGGCTGTTCAGACCTCATGTGAGTAGATTGGTTCCACCCAGGTAATCCAGGATAATTTCTATATTTTAAAGCCAGCTGATAAATAATCTTAATTTACACCCACAAAGTCCCTTCACAGCAACACTAAGACTAGATTGAACAACCAGAGAATCTGGGGGGTGAGGCATCTTTACACGACAGTCTCCCACACAGTCTTATTCTGGGCTACAGCTTGGTTTTTTGTGTTTACCTTTTAAAAAGAATTTTAACCTCAAGAACGTAGCAAGAAGAAATTGCAGGTGAGGACAATACTTGGCCTTTGAGTGTCGTCTCCACTGAGCGGTGAACTGCACCTTGCAGTGGAGCTAAGAAATGAGTAAAAGGAAATAAAAATATGGCTCGATCATTTCCTGGAAAAAATGGGCAGTGAAATAAAGGTAAGAAAGAGAATGGCAGTTGTGGGGAGGGTCAGTGGAACCAGAGACAAATTTGGAAGATGAATAGTGGTGGAGAAGTAATCAGTATAAAAAACACAGAAAATCAAGGCAATCAGCTAAAAGTAACAGGCTATGGGAAGCTTTAATTATATTTGCACAATATTTGGATAGGCTGCACAGTTGGCATCCTAACTGAATCTAAGAAACCAGAGGACAGAAACTTGGGTTTCGTTACAATGCCTCTGAACCTATGTGATAGAAAGCACCCAAAAAGTACCGTTGGGAATTTGGAGTAACTGAAAACTTGGTGGTTAAGACTTAGACAGCTACACATGATGTCATACATCAATCCACAAAGCCTAATTGGAGCAACTGGTAAAGCGCTTCGTGTGGTTTTGCACCTAGTTTCTTTACTGCCTCTTCATTCCATCTTATCTTTGTTCCCGTTTCTTTGACCTGTTGAGCTTTGCAGGATTTGCTTCACTGTAAGAGAACATTTAGATAACTCATTTTATTTCATTTTTTCTCTTGCATTTCCAATAGATTTCCCCTTTGCTACAGGTTTGTGTGCTGGACAGCCCTTCTCTCATAGGACCAAACAAGGCTGGTCCCCGGTGTATCTCTGGGTTCAGCTCCCCACCATATACCTTATTTAAAGGAAGTAAAGCACAAGGAGTTACTTCCTCCTTCACTGCGGTCTCTCCTGAGCCTGGCCCCGGCAGAAATGCTCTTCCAGCCAGCAGCACTGAGGCTTATTACTTCCTTCTAGAAAGGTCAGGACCGAACAGCTCGGAGTTACCAAGAAGAGAGCCTTAGCTATTTCTGGGGAAGTTTCAATGAACACAACAGAAGCTCCTATTTCTAAGTGTAGCGCTTTTTGTGGGCAGTGTCTGCAGAATACACCAGTGTCTCCAGTCAGCTGAGCACGAATCAAAGTAACATTAGTTTTAGTATAAAATATTTAGAAATTTCATGGAAAATAAAGAGTATCATCCAATATGAATCACACTGAGGGAGAACATAGACATGCCAAAAATAGAAACAGACTTCAGTTGTGTGTGTGTATGTGTGTGTGGTGTGTACTGTGTGTGTTTGTTGTGTGCTTGTTGTGTGTGTATGTGCATGTGACAGTCATAAATGATCTTTATTGCATTAAAATAATTTATAGTATTCCATTCATAGCCCTTCAAATGTGTATCAAATTGTAATAATATTTGTTGATATTATTGAATTTAAATAGGTCTCAGGAGATAAGAATTCCCACCTAATCAGGATTTGATATGAGGGGAATAATGAACTCATTTCTTTTTTTTTTTTTTTTTTTGAGGAAGATTAGCCCTGAGCTAACGACTGCCAGTCCTCCTCTTTGATTGCTGAGGAAGCCTGGCCCTGAGCTAACATCGTGCCCATCTTCCTCTACTTTATACGTGGGACGCCTACCACAGCATGGCATGCCAAGCAGTGCTATGTCCGCACCTGGGATCTGAACCGGCAAACCCTGGGCCACTGAGAAGCGGAACGTGTGAACTTAACCGGGCCGGCCCCTGAACTCATTTCTTAGAGTTTAGTGAGCCCAGCTTAGAACCTAATAGCAATCAAGGGAGGGGTTATACTTTTTTCTTTTCAATTGTGGACTTTATCCTCGGTCACAGACTTCCACCAGGAAAAAGCTGTAGCCTGGAGACATTTATATATCTTACCAATAAGCATCTTAATGCAATATTTAAGAAATGAGCAGGGGCTGGCCTGGTGGTGTAGCAGTTAAGTTCGTGCACTCTGCTTCAGCAGCCCGGGATTCACTGGTTCAGATCTCAGGCGCGGACCTACGCACTGCTTATCAAGCCATGCTGTGGCAGGTGTTCCACATATAAAGTAGAGGAAGATGGGCAGGGAGGTTAGCTCAGGGCTGATCTTCG
Source organism: Equus quagga (assembly GCF_021613505.1). NCBI lineage: Eukaryota > Metazoa > Chordata > Mammalia > Perissodactyla > Equidae > Equus > Equus quagga. The sequence continues at coordinate 45,614,364 of NC_060283.1, read as the reverse complement.
TCAGCAAAAAGAGGAGGATTGGCAGCGGATGTTAGCTCAGGGCTAATCTTCCTCAAAAAAAAAAAAAAAAGAAATGAGGAACACTGATTTTAATGTTTACTTTTTCTCAAGTTCCTCATGAGTATTTAGATATTTATCACCCATCTTGAAGTTTTTGCTACTTTATGGTAAAGGCATCCATCCTTCTTTGAGAAGTTAGCTTGAGTTTGGTTTGTTACAAAATGGAAAATTCCTAAGAGGCAAGCACTCCTTCTCATGTAGACCAAACTCTAACTCACACCCCTTGCCACCTTGCTCAGAGCCAGAGCCTAACAACATGACAACAACAACAACAACAAAAATACGACAGCTATTATATGATGTTCTAAGTTTATGCTTCATACAAATATATTTATAGCTGGATTGTTACTGCTCTTTCAAGAGTCACGCAGCTAATTCTTCTCCTGGAATACAGTGTTCTTTTCCCATTAAAAAATAACCCCAAAGCAACATCTTTTTCCCTGGACTATTATTCCTCTATCTTTTAAAGAAAACTGAAAGCATTCTGAGTTGAGGCAGATGATTTCTTGCACAAATGATCACACACAAATGTAGCTTTCCAGAGGACGGGAGTGGAGCATCTCTGAATCAACGCTATTATCTTTGCTCATATGGGGACTACTGCTCGACAGTCATTTCCCCCTAGAGACATACGCATTCTCTCTGCTGGCTGGCTTGGATCCCACACCAGCTTCCCACTGCTGGCAAAGTTCACTACAGACCAGAATTATTTCTTTTAGTATAAAACAAGCACCCAAAATTGCCCTCCGATACTCATTCCAATTGCTAATTACCTTGCTTTCAATACGAACGTCACCAACGGTTTAATAATTACCCTGAAAATCACATTGTACACACAAGTTTTAGGGAGGGGCCAAGGTCTTTCAAATCTTTAAAGTTCAAGTGAAAAAACTAGTTAATTTATATAACGTGAGTATTACCTATGTTTTATTTTTGTGGTGGTCTTTTTGTGGCAGAAGGCTGTGTCTATACAAAGGAAGGGTAATAAAGCCTTCTTACCTAAGCAATTTTGATGAGGAAACAAATTGTTGTGTAAATGCCAAACCCTGGGCATGCAGGCAACTAATGATTCAGACCAACAACTGCTAGCTAGAGGTTCAGACTGTTAGCAGAGGTGCAGCCTCTGCAACTAGTCTGCCCCACAACCATTTCTTTAATGGAGTCATAAAAAATGGCATCACATTTGTATCTTTTAAGGACTCCGCCAGGAGAAGGCAAAGCCAATATAATACTTCGATTTAAGCATTTAATGCTTTGCATTATGGAAGTTGGAGAATAATGGAAAGGTCTTGGCTTTTCAATCAAGAGCTTCTTCGTGTTTTCCAGAGAATTAATTGTCGGATTTTCTTTCTTTAGCTGTGTGCACTGCAGTAAATTCTTGACTTTTCGATGTGCCGTAGTTTAAGGTTCTCAACTAAAGGACAAATAAACCTCTTGCTCTCTGTTCTGCACCTCACCAGGTGGACAGGAGGACTAAATCAGCAGGGAGATGAGGAATGGATAGCTCTGACAAGGGCATCAGAATCCAATTAATCAGGTTTATAAGAATGGGAGCAAATGTGGAAAGCCCCTGGCTCTGTCAAATGTCCAGCCCATTTCGTGGTCCTGGTCCAGCACTGGGTGTCAGTGGTGGAGAGGATTAAGACAGAAGGCCATCCTCAGTCCATGTGGGGAGATGGTGGCACACAACAATCTATAGAAATATAAGAAGGCAGAAACTCAGTGTCACAGGAAGGACGTGAGTCAAGAACATGAGGGCTAGGTCAAGGAGGACTTCATACAGGACAGAGACCTGAGTCGGGGCCCAGGCAATGGTAAGAATTTGACAGTTGCCTGTATAAGAACCCCAAGAACAGGAGTTCTCCAGTGGGTACAAGAATTACACGGAAAGGTTGTTAAAAATGTGGCTTCCTGGGCCCTGTCCAGGACCTCAGCACGTCTGATGGGGTCCAGTAATCCAGCTTTATAACATCCAGGTGATTCGTTTGAAGATATACACAGACCACACTCTGAGAATAATGCCCCAGAAGGTTGTTCACCTAATAGTTTTCTTAGGCAGAAAATCATAATAGTTCCCTCAGGGGCACCATCTCCCACTGCAAATTGATTTTTATACTAGACTGAAGTCTTGTTTATTAAATCAAATATTCCTTTCCCTTATGTATGCTCAATCAGGCAAAGTTAACTAACCAGTTAGATCACCCTGAACGCTTAGGGGAACGAGGAAAAAACCCTGGACTGAAGCCAGCGTCGAAAGCTGGGCCTCCGACGTGCTCTTAGCTTTCCCCTCTTCTTGCCCCATCCATCCTTTGAGTTCACTTCATTTCCTCTTTTTGGTTACTTCTCTGCTTGGACTTTTGTAACCCCGGTCATATTTGTCCTATCTCTCAGTTATTGTCGAACTCAGGTTTTCTCAAACTCAGCACTGTTGCCATTTGGGGATGGATCGTGCTTTTTGTGGAGCGTTGTCCTGTGCATTGTGGGATATTTAGCTCTGTCCCTTGTTGGCCTCTACCCAATAGATGCCACTAACAACCCACCCCCTCTGCTCCCTGCTGTGACAGCCAACAAGGTCTTCAGATATCACCAAATGTCCTCTGGAGAGTGTGGGGAGGATGGAAAATCACTCCTGCTTGAAAATCTCTGGTCCAAATCCTAACGCAAATTATTCTGCCTCAATGTTTCTTTGATGATAGCTTTCGGGCCCGGTGACCCAAAAGCCAACTTGACAGTCACTTGCTTGGAAGAACCTCAGGGCTCCTGGCCTTCAAATCAGCCCCCTCTCTCACTTCTCCATATGCCTCAAAATCCCACTATTGGAATTAGTCTACATGTCTGGGTTTCTGTTTCTGTTCTGGGCTGTTCCTAATAAAATGCAGCTACCACTTGACTATAAAAGACCCAAAGCCATCAAAATCTTCAATAACTTAGCACGATATATCATAAGCGGCAAGCTAGTCACTTGGGCAAAGCCTCAAGGAATTGGGGAGGACAGACATCCTAACGGTGTAAAAAATAAAGTTGGGAGTGTGGTGTTTGCCATTGTGAGTAAGATCATCGTGCTGGAGTCAGTCGGCCTGCTTTTGATTCCTGGCCTTCCCAATTACTTGCTGGAGGCCTCTGGACAAGTTACCCACCCTCTCTGAATTTGAGTTTCCTCATCAGTAAAATGAGGATAACAATAGTACCTATCTCAGTGAGTGCTGTGAGGCTTAACAAGAGAATATTTGTAAAGCATTTAGCACAGTGCCTGGAATATAATAAATGCTCAATGGACGTTAGCTCTCAGTTTGATTAGGGGGCAGTTGTGTCCAGGAGGTGGCCTTAGGCTGGGCTGCCACAGTGTGTGTATTGGTGGGGGGCGTGGTGGGGAGGTGGGTAGATCATCCTAGCTGTTTGTGCACTGAGCATGAGGAGGAAGGGGTGGGGGCACAAGGGCACTAGCTGCCTCGAAAGGGGCAGAGAATGGGAAAGAACATTCCAAAATGAAGGGAGTGGCCAGAAGACCCTGTTGGCTTGGATCTGGATAATTAGGTTAAATAGCCCCTCCTCCCAGGCGCTCGCCATCCTTCCACAACCGACCTCTTTGTGCTCATTGTGTCTTGCAACACTGGTTATTTCATTTTTAAATCCCCACTGTGCACAACTACAAAAGCCTCCAATTACCCTATTTCTGTCATCTCCCTTCATCCCCCACAAAAGACCCAATGCCAAAGAAGTTAAGAAAGCCAAGATTTAACCAATATCATATGCTTTTTTATCTTTTCATGGTTACTTTTCTGCCTAAGTGGGATTGGAAATTCCCAGAGCAATAAACAGTATCGTCTTTATGTCTGAACTGTGCTGGGTCTCCTGCTGGCATGTGGCAAATACCAACATTATAATTACTGACTCGACGTTGTGAACAGGAGAAAAGAGCGCTTTCTTTTTCTCCATCTTCCCCTTCCGCCTTTCCACAACTTTCCAAGGCCACAGCAAGGTATTAAAGTACACTGACGAGGAGACATTTAATCTGAGTTTCCTCTCTTTTGCAAGGATGTCAGAGATGGGGAAAGAGATCTGTTACTGAGATGGTATCAAAGATCTTTGACAGCATTTAAAATTGGCATCCCTCTGCCTCGGTTGGCATTCAGGGTTATATTTTCAGAAACCAGTTCTGAATTTGTGTTCACTTCTTATCTCTCTGTGCTAATAACTACTGAGTGGAGGCTGCCATTGATAAGTCATTTCTTTTTTTCTTTTAAGCAGAGTGCATCTTTGTTCTCAGTGCGAAGAGCATCGGGTGGCAGTCAGGAGGCCTGTATTCAAGAATCACTCCATTCCCTGATGGCCTGAGTGGCCTTGGCACAACAGTGACCTCTCTGGACCTCTTTGTCCTAAAGCATTTTTCACCTCTAAAATTCTATGTTTTTGTGTTTTTCAATAAACAGCTTGGATCATCCATTTTCAGATAGACTAAATGATTGGGCTGAGAAAATAAGCTTTTCCTTTTTTCGTTCTAACCTCAAGTGCCAGTTGGAAAAGAAAGACAACCTTCAATCAGAGCCCCTCTTTTTCCACACCTAGTCCAAATGGTGTACCCAAAAGATGCTATCTGTCCCTTGCTGCCTGTTCCCAGCTAGATTCATTTCAGAAATAAACAGCTGAGCCTTCTCACCAGGTGACACCGCCCTGGACGTGGTTTGTAAACAGGGCATTGAAAAGAATTTTGGCACTGTTTTCACACCCACTCATTTTCCTGATATGATCTTGGTTAAATCTGAATATTCAGATTTTATTTTTTACACGTAGTTACTTTTGACTTGAGTGTAGCTACAACACAGAAGTCAACACTGGAAAACCAGTCCTTTCAAAAACGCCTGATGTTCAATTTTGTCCCATTATCCTCTTGGGACTGATTTCCTGTGGCCATCGCCAAGGCCGATTTTTTGTATAAAAAGACTCTAATTTGTTGGGAGAAAAGGGCAGAGTTAATGGGTTGGATACTTAATCTCTTTCTCCTTGTTGTGGTAACTGTACCTTGATTTTCCTGTGGGGAACATCTCTACCCCCTCACCTTCCAGAGGCATCAAACCAGTGCCTTGACCACATCTGGACCAAAAAGACTCTTTTCTCTGAACTTGAGTCTTGAGAAGATGGACACAAGGGCAGAAAACACCATGTTTCATACCAAAGACCGGCTTGAACCCTGCACATCATGGTTCCTGGGGCCTCCTCCGCCCTGTGCTTACCAAGGCCTGCTTTTGAGCTCTTCCCTTCAGTTTGATGGGCTCCCCCTACCTCTGCTCTTGATTCCCTAGGATTTAGCTAAAGCAATTTTCTGTTTGTAGCCATATAACATGTGCAACCATTTGTGTATTTATTCTGTAAATGGGTACAGATACTGTGCTAAGTATTTAGGATAATCAGAAGAATAAAGTAATTTACATTCCTTTACAGAGCTTAGAGGAGATGGTTGGGCAAGTGCTGGAATGGGAGGTTTGCATTAGAAAGCACTAAAATTCAAACAAATAAAAATTTCATTTTCCCTACAACTGTTCTTTTAAGTGTTGACAATGGAACAAACCCAAAAAAGCTCATTCCCTTTTCTTCCAAATACTGTTCCACGTGCCTGTGACTTTCTCATCACATTAATAACATCGGCATCCACTTACGTGGTAAAATTGGGGACCTGCTATCATTTCAATTTCCCTTATCCCCCATCTGCGTAAGATCATCACCAAATTCTAACGATTATATATTTTCTCTCAATCATTCTTCTCATTGCAGCAAGATTTCTGGCTAAAGCCAGGTCTGACTATGTTATTCCCCAGCTCAGAGGCCTCCAATAGCATCGTCCTTGTCAATACTGGTGTTTTCCAAACTGTCCTGTAGAGTTTCACAAGGTTTGAGTCAGTGTTCCAGGTAAGAGAGATTCAATGTCAAAGAAATTTGAGAAACAGTGGATTGGACAAAGCCAAACTGGCCTCCTCACTAGAGAACTACTCAGAGCTTTAAATTCCACATGTGCAATGTGAATTTCTCGAGGACTGTGTACTAGGCGATATTTCCCAGCCTGATTTTTGCACAGTAGCATTTTCTTACAGGGTACTTATTATTTGGTGTCACACAGTCTGGGAAATGGTCTCTGCAACCAGCATATGTAGTGAGACACCTGGTAAGTCAGAATTTCAAAGATTTTAGAAAAAGAAGATGACAGTGGCATCTTCTCCAGGGTAAACAAGGGTTGCAGGAGTTTATGTAAGGAAGCAGGAAAGTCTGAATTCGGGCAGATGCCAGGTTGCATCGTACTAAAACAAAGAGACAACAGCACAGTGGCTGGCTGACAGGGGAGTTGCTTCCTGTCCCTTCCCCAGAGTGAGCACCAGCCAAGTCATTCGTCTCTCCTAGAGTAGCTATTCATAGCAGTATAAGCAAGATACTTGTGCACATCAGTTAAGGAAATATATAAATCAAATAAATACTTAAAATCATTTGTTTATACTGGACAAAAGGTAACATCTATTTAGGTATGTGGCTTTGGGTTTATTGGGCCTCTGTGAAATCTCAGCCTAATAGGATGAGGCAGAGACAGATTTTCATGGCTGTGTAGTAAGCACTGAGTAAGCGCCGTAGTCAGCATGGAAAATAATTCATGACCCAGTTAAGGTGAAAATATGGGACATCTGAATCCTCGCTCCAGCCCCGCCCCCTGCCTCTTCCCTTCAATAGCAGTGATAAATCTAGTCTGGTTTGTAAACAGATTTTTTAAAAGATTTGTTGCTTTCGATGCATTAGCATCCACATCTTCTACTTGCATGACGTTGCTGAAAATTAAATTAAGTGTCGGATATTTATTACCACATTCCCCTTTTATTGCTTTAGTCAAGAAAGGATAGTCTGACTTGTTATTATTCAATTATACCTGTGGAAATCTTTCTGAATTAGAAGTCAGAGCGCATGTTTCTTGAAGTCTAAATATAATCTTTAGCCCTCTGTTTACATTAACATCAAAATTATTTTCCGCTCATATCAGCCAAACGTATTGTAATGTATTACAGGCAGTGTAGCTCTCACTGGCTCCTTGAAGTTGGAACCCTGAATTAAAGTGAAACTCTAATAAAAATTTATAAGAGAATGACAATCAGGCAGCCTATGACTGAACTTGGTCCCACAATTGCATTTTCTTGCCAATAGTGTTTTAAAATATTTGAATGAGTTGCCAGCCTTTAAAAATGGGAAGATTTCACATAAAAGCCCTGATGTCTAGCTTCCCTTGGAAAATTCAACATCTGATCATACTGATCCCACCTTCTGACATGGGAACAATTGCCCAAGTGGAGCAGTGGCCATACCCCTTGGATGGGCCATGCCTTCTCTAGTTTGCTATGCTCCCCACCACTCCCATTTGCCTCCCTGTCTAACTTGCTTCCCTTGTTCCCTACATGGCCTGTAGGCATTTGAGTTTGGAACCCTGGAGTTAAGTCTCATTTAAGATCATGTCTTTTGGTAAGACTACTGTAACTTGGAATCTGCTCTAAGCCTCACCTGATCCCTCCCCATTAGACAATAAACCTGAAGATTTCTACTGTTGATACATTTGCAGTTAATCCAGGTCTATATCAGATTAATAATTTACTCCCAAGGATTCCTCAAATGTGGATAACATGCCAATATTTTGAATGTAGTAATAAAATGGTGTTTCTGTTCTAATACTCATAACCAGACTGTCCCCTCCTTGAAGGTATGGAATAAGAGAATATTTCTTGCATTGACAAGCCATAGAAAGCATTATACTGCACTAAACTTCTTTAATTTTTCAAACTAAAAACCATGTTGATGCAGAGCGAGCTCACATGAGAAGTCGGGGTGGCAATTAATGGTTCAACACCTTTTCATGTAAATCATGGGAACAAGATGCTAAGCAAGACTTCTAAGAAGTGATATTTGTTTTAAAGAGGAAGTAAACACTTTCTCAAGTGGCAATTTTATATTAAGAATGTAAAAAAGATAATGAGCTTTAATATGAAAGGTTATTCATGCTATTACTAAGCTATCTATTAATTTAAAACAATTCCCACTACCCATTTTTAGAATATGTCACATATGAGATAAGGAATTCAACACTTGAGCATTTTCCTCATTCAATAAAATAAAGACAACAGATTATAAATAATCTTGAAGACACCTGATAGCTTTAAAATCCTGTTATGTTATGAGAGTATAGCCATGAAAGCTTAACAAATGTTTTTATTTCATCTCTACATTTATCTTTAGAAAACTAAGAGAATACCATTCCCCTGTCTTCATATAGGGTCCTTGTTTGGTGATCATGTAAATCATGATGAAGGACCACAAGACTCTTTGGAATAATTTAATGATTTCATGGCACTATTTCCAGATGTGCTATGCTTGCGTATTCTGACCCTTTGAAAGACAGTCAAGAAAGGATTCTGTCATAGGTCACAGTCTCTTCTGACTCTACAGTTGTACTGACATTTCTCCTATTAATGTCAGAGGAGATTATTTAGCAATAGATTTATCCCAGAATCTTCCCTCCAAAGCACTAATGCTACTTTCTCCACATTTCCACCATTTCCACAGTCATGGTTTTCCTGCTGGGATGACTGAGGTCAGACGGTGAATCACGTCTCATTGCACCTATCTAGGCTCCTAGACGAGCACCCTTCTGGCCTCTCGGTACTCAACACTAAACCACACAACTTTCAATTATCCTAGAAGTACAATCCAAATATGATGCCAAGACTTTTTTTTGTTGACATCTTTTGTAAGAAATGACAAACCCTTCTAGCTTAGCCTTACTGTTCCAATAGTCACTTGGATTCCAGACCAAATTCCCCCCTCTGCGAGAAAAAAAATGTAGAGAATCATAAAAAAATGAAGAATGGCAATAGAAATCCGGCATTGCCTCCAGCTTTTCTTAAAGTGTGAAAGACAAGTAACTGGAAAATTCACATTTGCGTAACAATAGAATAGGAAACTTTTGTTTCAGGAACAACAGCAATAATGATAAGAGGGGCTAGAAGCGGGAAAGTCACAGCTATAATGAACTTCTGAAATTCCCCAGTGCAGGTTCAAGCTCATTTTTCCCAAATTATTTTGATACAATATATCATTAACAATGAACAATTAGCAACTGCTCAAGCTTGGGTTCAATCCTCTTACTGTAAAATTTAATAAGGATGGCCTCACATGTGGGGAGCACAGGTCACTCCTATGTGGTTTAATTCAGGAAAGAACATTGGGTTCTGGAAGGTAATTAGTGCTCCTTATTCAAAAACCTATTTGTTTCATAATGCCTGGGAAGCAAGGTTTAATATGGAAATAATTGTGGGGAGATAATATAATACAGCCATGTGCAGCATAACAATGTTTAGGTCAATGACGGACTGCATATACGATGGTGGTCCCATAAGATTGGCACCATATAGCCTAGGTGTGTAGTAGGCTATACCATCTAGGATTGTGTAAGTACACTCTATGTTCACACAAGGACGGAACTGCCCGATGATGAAGTTCTCAGAACACATCCCCATCGTTAAGCAATGCCTGACTGTATTCACATCCACTGCAGAGTGGAGAAAACTAGGACAGAGAAGTTCAAGACGGCAAAGAGGCACTTGGGAAGTGTGTGTGGTTGGCGGGAGATCCAACTGGATGAGTCTAAAGGACATAAAGATTATTTGGACCAGAATCATCACACTTCTAGAATTTGGTCTGAAATTCAAAGAGCCTTGTCCTACATGTTACCTCTTCAAAATACCTATTTAAAACTTTCTATTTGAGAGGAGGACTACAATGCCAAATGCAGAGGGTGAGAATATGTGAGGCTCTTGTGGCAGTTTTCCTTGGTGAAATTTAGAAGACTATGTGTGTTTAGATGGATGTAATAAAAAAGACACCATATTAGAGTGAATTAGAAAAACTCTTTAAATGATAAGCTGCTATAATAATAAAATACATTTGATAACCATTCAAAATTTAAAGTGCTGTTCATTTTCTAAATGTAAAGGATTCCTTAATATAGCTTGATCTTTAAGCAAAACTTCTTTGAAATTGACACCACCTAACTCAGCAATAATTCCTTCTTGAGGGCTTAAAGAAGCACAGGGACTCAGGGACCAGCAGAAACCCTGATTTTTCCATAGGTTTAAATCCTAACCTTTAACTATTCCTAAGAAAAGGTGATTACTGAATATTGCCAACAAATTGAAGTTTAAATTTTCCCTTTCAGCAATATGCCGTCAAAAAGGCAGGACTTCTGGGGCCAGCCCCGTGGCATGGTGGTTAAGTTCAGCACGCTCTGCTTTGGCAGCCTGGGTTCGTGGGTTTGGATCCCAGGCACAGACCTAGACCACTCATCAGCCATACTGTGGCGGCAACCCACATACAAAATAGAGGAAGTTTGGCACAGATGTTAGCTCAGGGCTAATCTTCCTCAAGGAAAAAAAAAAAAGAGTGGGGGAAGATTGGCAGCAGATGTCAGCTCAGGGCAAGTCTTCCCAGTGGCTCAGTAGTTAAGTTCGTGTGCTCTGCTTCGGCGGCCTGGGGTTTGCCGGTTGGGATCCCAGGTGTGGACCTAGGCACCACTGCTCAAGCCCCATGTTGTGGCAGGTGTCCAACATTTACCGTAGAGGAAGATGGGCATGGGTGTTAGCTGAGGGCCAATCTTCCTCAGAAAAAAGAGGAGGATTGGCAGCGGATGTTAGCTCGGGCTAATCTTCCTCAAAAAAAAAAAAAAAGAGCAGAACTTCCTCTTCTCCTTTTTTTCTTCTCCTTTTGAATAGCAGTATTATCAGAACCCTTATTCATGGACACAAGACAGGAGAAGGAACAATTCAAAATGGTTATGGGAGAGACCTCGGGCAGCACTGCCCACTTACCCTGCCAAGTTATTTCTGGTGTGGACGTCCACAGCAAAAATGCTTCTCCCTCATGGTTTCTATCAATATCACTACATCAGATAAAAGAGAAACTCTTTTGGTAGAAGACAAGAACTCTTATTAATTAACTTTGTAATTGCTTGAAAAAAATTAGTAATTACTAGGTCAATTTTAAAAAACCATTGTATTCTGGATCTGATGATGTGCCTTTTCCCCAAAACAGAACCATTCAACTTTTTAATTGTATGGAATAAAAGGCCTATTCAACAACAAGTGCAGTAACTTCACAGTGCGTACAAAGCTAAGGAGGTCCGGTCAGAATCCTAAAAGTATCCAAATTTCACGTTGTATAGGAGACGAAGCAGAGCCTGGCTTGTAGGAAATATTAAGTAAATGTTTGCTGATTGCATGCCAACAACAGGCACGATTAGGCACCCACCCACGGCAAGGTCAGTGTTGAGACACAAGACTGTTTGCTATTTAGTTTTCTGTGTCATCTCCTACAATGATTCTGTATATAGTCCATAATCCAGCTCTTCTTGGATGGATTCTTGTCTTCCTCCTCCTTTTGTTGAACCTCCTGGCACTTTCTTCATGCTTCTCTTGTGGTAATTACTTTATTTCTCTTTAGATTGTGTTCACTTAGTACAGCCCAAATGCCCTGCTGCTGCGGTATCTTCTCAGACTGCTTAATTACCTTTCCATCCTTTAGAGAGCTTAATTTCAGAACTCTGCTATAGTAGGTACTCCATAATAAGTAAGAATTCTACTGGCTTTCCTAAAATTTTCTGCAGCACATCTAACTCTGAAGCCTAAAGCACTATTTCTTAAGAACTTTTTTGAAAATACTTAAAGAAGAAACTTGAATTGTACTTATTTATGCAGGAAGGGCCAGAGGCATCATATAAAACTTTGTACTATTTTCCTTCTCGAAGGATTATCTTCAGAGAAATAAATTTTGATCCTATCACGTTTCTTATAAACAAAAAATGTCCTTTTCAAAGAGCCATGTTTCAGTGCCAAGTGAAATGCTACTTTTGGAAATTGGAATCACACCACTAAAGCTTCCAGTGAATGTAATTGCTCACTATCTATAGCAGAATTGAACGAATTGATTAACATTATCCTGTAAAAATACAAGTGGGCACAACAGAGTCTCTGATGCCTTCAGATATTCATTAAACATAAAGTGCGCAGCTTAGACATCACCTATTCTCAGTCTACTCTGTCCATCCGAATTCTTTTGAAAGACTTTTCTGAAACCTGCATATGCCTGATACCTAAACATCACATGGGCAGCTAGGCAAGCATAGATGGATGTTGCCCCAGTCACGGTTCTAGCTCTCTGCCTTATGTTCACTATAAAAAGATAACCCTACTTGATAAAAAGCATGGCTTCTTTGCATTAGCATGCTATAACACATGCTATTTTGAAAACCGTGGCCTCTTTGCACTAAAATAATGTAAAACACTCTGCTTTGAATGTACAAAATAACTATGACATGGCCTGTTAAAATTTATATAAGACTGAATTTCTACTTTTCTGCAACTGTGAGTTCCAGAATGTCATTCCCGGGACAACAAAAAGGAAATGTTTGCTTTACTCCTATGTTCTAGAAATCTTAAGTGTTTATTTCCTCCTTCTGGAAGTCCGTGAGACTGCTGCCTCGGATATGTGAATCATAAAACTGATCACATGGTCTTTAAATCTGAGTCGTTATCAGGCAGCATTCCTGAGACAAAGCAGAATAACCCTCATTCTAAAGATGCAGAAAAATGCTAAGTGGGACAAAGAGTATAATGGGCTATATAACAAGTTTCCTTGGAACTAGACCTTAACACTCGCTGGGTTTATGACTAATTATACTCTATTGAGGTTGTCAATGAACAGGGATAAACCCCTCAATGCCAGCTAGCTCATGGCTATAAAGTCAAATATCTCATTCCACAGTAGGTATTCAGGTGAAAAAAAAAAGAGGCTCACATTTAACCATAATTGTGATGAAAGAGGCAGGAACACATCTTTGAAAACCCCTTCAGTCTAAAATATTGTAAGTGCTAAAACAAATAAGAGCTCACAAAATGACCCTGTTCGTCGGGCACAGCATAAGGATCAAACAGATAAAGTTCCATCTATTTTCTAATCTTGTCCAGTCCTAAAAAGTTTGCCTTCATTTGGCTTAAGGATCTACATAATAAGTAAAAATTTATTTTTTTGCCCAGTGGCTTGGCATTGGGGAGGACATACCTAAAGTATTATTTTATAATCAGGTATCTGAAGTTGCCATTTTATTTGGTGACAATGACAGAAAGTAGGTTATATCACTGATTATAATAGACCTCCTCACCAAATTAGAGTAGGAAATTAAACCAAAAAACTGGCTCTGGGTCCATACCTCCTGGGTCACGATTGTCTTGAACTTTGCCATTAAAAAGCTCTCTAGGTGAGCCACATACTAAAAGTCATAAAAATCCATTTTGTGAAAAGGGAAAACTACATATAAGTAGGTGTTAATCACAATTATTTTAAGGACGCGAGAGGACTATGGGAACGTGGGGAAGAGGTTTGAGTAAAACCTCTCAAACACTTTCGTTTTTTATCTTGTACTGATTTGCAGTTTTTCTGTTGTTCACATAGCTTATACTTCTTTTACAACTTAAAACATTTTATAAAAAAGAAAAACTGAGGGCCTTTATTCTGTCTTGGTTTTTACTCTACTGCAACTGCACTTTTCCAATATTTATTCATTATACATTTGAGGGAAACATCTAAACAAAATCACTAGCTCAAGTTTGAATGGAGTCAGCTAAATCTATACCTTTGAACGTGGAGTCAGATAATCAGTGGGAAAAGAAAACAATGTTAAATTATGACCGTAATTGTGCACATAAAAGGGAGCATTTGCTGGGAAATCAAGCACGTGTGAAATAAAAATGGCAAAGAGAAAGCTAGCAGAAAATGATATGTTTATTGTTTTTACTGTCTGAAATTATTCCCATGTGGTATTTATAGGAGAGCGCCAGAAAATAACCTCTAGGAACTAAGAATAGTTTAAGCTTTGGATTCATTAGACCACAAGGAGTAGGCATCTAAGCCCATGATAATCCAAGGAAGGCAGGTTCTGGGGCTCAGTGAGCCCTTCTCTGCTGGAAAGGCTTTGCTACAGAAGGTGCGAAGCCTGGGTCTCAACTCCATCCAACAGTCCTCAGATCCTGCAGCCTACCCGGCCCCTGTTCTCAATTTCCCTCTTCCTATATGGCACATTACTTCTTTTAATCCATTTGATGTTGAGAAATCCACTTGGTGTTGGGCATTTGGTATTTGGTATTCTCTGCAAAATAGTGATAAATCAACATTTGTTGGTAGAAGGTAAGAGACTAAATGAGATAATATCTGCTAAGATTTACGAATTCTATCCCCAAAGTTTTGTCCTCACTGGCTTTATTCTCACAAGCTTCTAAAATAATAGATTCAGTCCTAAACACCTAAATAAGGTAGTAGCTGACTTTTTCCATACACACAATCTCCATTTAAAACTCTGGTTTCCAGGCTAATGGATATAATAGCATAGTTGAGTCCATGGCCAACTACATAGCTGCATGGCATGCACACGTGTAACCATTGACTGTGCTTATGTGGATATAATGGGGCTGAATGTTTAAAGGCAACACAAGGTTCAAAGTTTCTTTAGCTGACTGCAGAAAAAATGGGGCCACAGACACACACATGCATATCCATCTACATACAGAAACTTCAACCAAACAGAGGCAGGAGGTTTGGAGGGTAAAACCAAAGCAGGGCTTCCCAAATCCAGGCAGTAATGCCTTCAGAGAAGCAGTGTCTTCTGCAGAACCCAAGGGCAAAACCATGATCATGTTTAGCCATGATTTCTTTACTTCTTGGTGGTCTCACTTTGAGATGGGCTCTCTGCTTTGCCATGGGCGTTTCAGCAATGGGCAGTTGTTTGAAGAAGTAGAATTCCTCCCAAATTGAGGTAACAAGCTGCTTCTGGTACTTTTTAATTTACTTAATGATAATATAACTCCACAATCCTGTTTCTCCTTTCAATCTCCATCTTTAAGGAAGTCATCTAAAGTCTTGACGATCTTTAATGACCTTCACCACATCAGTAGTGAAATACACTTTCCCCAGTAACAGATCTGAAAAGCACCTGAAGAAGAACTTAGGCAATTCCAACAGAGCTTCCCACTTTGTGATGAAACCATGTAGAGTTCATAATTTCTTTTTGTTTTAGCTGTGCAAAACAAGGCATTTGTGATCAGACTGTTTATTCCCCACTTCTTTGTAAATGAGTTCTCCAGGGCTGTTCATCAAATGATATTTCTAGAAATGTTCATTGGTTCATTTGCCTGTCCATCAAAACAATAGCCTCCATTGCCTATCACCTTAGACCCTGAAGACATGATTCCACCCCAGTTCCATCAGTTACCGATCTGCCACACTCCACTCAATTTCAGAGCTAAAAGAATAACGTGGATACATACAATCTTCAACTCAAAACCCATCAGCATTCTTTTTCAAGAGCACGGACAAAAATGGAACAAAATATGGTAGCTATGACAGAACAGCTATCTTTAAGGAAACAAAAACTAGAGTATAAGAATGACACACATTGAAAGGTTATGTTGTTTGAGTGGTACAAAAGCAGACTGGCTTTAAAGCAAGCCTCATAAAAGGACCTTTTAACAACCCCATGCCACTTTGCTTTGAGAGAGAAAAGGCATTTCACACTTCATTTCCCTCCATGCTCAGTGAGCCTCTTCTTCGCCTACAACTCTCTTTGTCCATGATCTCCATCTCTACCTTTTGGTCCACTTATTTCTTCCAATGGCTTTCACTTGGGGAATGTCATTTGGGTCACTGCTGTTTTCACTGAGTCCTCTTTTTGAATAACTCTTATTGACTTCATGAGTCTCTTAATATTCCTAGTTTTCTTATCCAGTGGAGAACTGAAGAACAGTCATGCATACCAAAATGTCTCCTTAGAATTAACACAACATAATAAACAGAGTGTGTTTTCACTTACAGAAGTCATTAATTTCTATGATGCAGGTGGGCAGAAGGTATTTTCCTCATTCCACCGATAAAAAAGAGCCACGTTCCCTTAAGGACCCCCCCTTGTGCTAAGTGCTTTTCCTCAGTTTTCATTTAGGTTGCCAACGGTACTGTGAGGAATCATCACCATGTTGCAAATCAGGATGCTGAGGTTTAAAGAAGGCAAGGAATTCTCCCATAATCCCATGTTTTTCAAATGGCACAAATCTGACATCGAAACTCATGTCTTGTCATTGTACAATTCTCTTACAGCACAGCATTTTGGGATTCAGTTCTGTAAGGTAACACAGACATCTGTTCTCAAAGTAGAGCTTTGTAAACTCTCTAATCAGAAGAGATTACAAGAAAGTGAGTTGCCTTGTTTTCTTTGCTCTCTCTGCCATGGGACCCCCTGGGGCCCCCGCAGTAGTATTCCGGGTCTCTGCAGCATCTCCTCTTATTGGTTTACTCTACAGATTAACTGGAACTCATTCTCTTTGTATTTAATCCTTAAAGAAAAGTCAAGAGACTAGTTTGGAGCAAGAACCACTTATTTATAGAATGACGGAATTGGCTTTCATCCCTATATAGATTTATTCCTCTAAAATAATCAGAAACTGGATAAGATTTGCTGTGCTATTGATGTTGTTATTATTATTTTGCAGTTAGCATCTATGTGGTTTCACCTAAAATTGTGCACATACTCTGGAACTATAGCGCATTATCTCTGGGTTATCAGGAAGGAATAGTATATAATTAAAAAGAGTGTGGGTCTCACTATTTTGAGACCAACGCAAATGTCTTTGTTTTGCCACCAACTCTTATGACAGCCAAGGATGTCAATTTACCTCTTTGGCCCTGGGTTTCACCTTTCAAGTGAGGCAACTGGATTCTATGATCCCCAATTCCTAATATTTTCTTATTCTATATAATCTATATGGAAAACCCTGCATTTCTAAGAAAAGTACCAAACTTGCAATGCTGGACATTGAGCAGAATAATGTCAAGGGAAGAGACTGCAGACCTGAACCAACAGACACAGAGGGTTCAGTGCGAAAGGTGGCTGAGGCCAGGCGGCAGGAGAGGACGGGAAGTGGGTGGAGTGAGTGGGATGGAGGGTCGCTGCACTAGAGCGAGAGAGGGAAGGAGGATGGAGTGAGGGAGGTGAGTGGAGTGGAAGATATGGGCATGACTGGGCTGCAGAGAAGGTGGCAATTACAGGTTTGACAAGGTTATCTCTGACTTCTCTCTAGCCTGGGTAGCCTTTTCATTTTTATTTTTTGTATTTTTTTTGGACTTATTTGCCAACTTGAGAAAGATATTTATTCATTTTAGAAGACTTTTCTAGGGGCAGGAGAAAAAAGGTAAATGTTTAATTTACTCCAAATCTTCATATTAATAGATACCCTGGTCTCCTGTGTCCCCTTCCTACACACTTCAAAGGAAATTAAATGACTTATTTCTTCTTGTTTAATTTTGTTGAAATCCAACAAACAAGCGTCCATGGGAAGGCAATAGAGTGTATACTGGTAAAGTCGGGAGAGCTTTGCCTAGCTCACCACTCTGTTTGGAGAGAGGCAGTGTGGCACACGGCTACAAGCAGTGGCTCCAGGTTCAGGTCCTAGTTCAAGTCCTTACCGGCTGGGTGACCTCAGGCAAGTTCAGTAACCACTATACCTGCTCTGTCCAGTGCAGCAGCCACCAGCCGCATGTGGCTACTGAGCACGTGCAATGTGGTTAGTGTGACTGAGGAACTGAAGTGTAATTTTAGTTCACTTTAATTACTTTTGGTTTAACTTTAAGAACTGACACTCTATCCAGTTTTTGGAAAATGTTTAACTAGTTTTGAAACAACTTAGATAAGTGAACTGACTCTTTCAACTGTAAATTTTATGAAATCTAAATCCTGAACAAGCATTTGTGATAAATTTTTGGCATCTACAATTCTGTACCTAATTCCAATGTGGGAAGGGGGTGTTTCTCTACACATCCAAGGGATTCTCTCATGCCAGCTGGGTGCCCTACAGTTCAACTCAATTCTGGCACTATCTACCAGGAGATAGCATCAGACTCCACAGATTGTTCCACCCTTGTTCAGTCCTACAAGACTGTCCTGGCCACTCCCAACTTCAGATGTCAGTCCCAAGTCCAGGTAATCACTTCTGCTTCTGACCAACCAGCTATAGGTTGGAGATTCCAACAACGCCCTCCTTGGGTTCAATTAATTTGCTAGATCAGCTCACAGAACTCAGAGAAACATTTTACTTACTAGATTATTGGTTTATTATGAAAGGATATAACTCAGGAACAGCCAGATGGAAGAGATGCATAGGGCAAGGTATGGCAAAAGGGCTCAGAGCTTCCAAGCTCTCTAGGCATGCCATTCTCCCTGAATCTCCACCTGTTCACCAACGTGGAAGCTCTCTGAACCCCCTTCTTCAGGGTTTTTATGGAGGCTTCATTACGTAGGCATGACTGATTAAATGATTGGTCATTGGCGATTGATTTAACCTCCAGGCCACCTCCCCTCCCAGGGATCAGAGGGATGGTACCGAAAGTTTCAACCTTCTAATCACATACTTGGTTCCCATGGCAACAGCCCCCACCCTCAGGTGTTTTCCAAAAGTCACTCATTAACATAACAAAAGGCAACTTTATGGCTCTCAGCGCTGAGGAAATTCCAAGGGTTTTAGGTGCTCTGTGCTAGGAATGGAGTCAAAGACCAAATATATATTTCTCATTATCAATCACAGTATTACAGCATCCAAACTGAAATGTGTTATGAGTATAAAGACACGCCGGATTTTAAAGACTTGGTAAGAAGAAAAGAATATAAAATATCTCATTAATAATTTTATATTGATTATATGCCAAAATAATAATAGTTTGGATATACTGGGTTAAATAAAATGTATTATTAATTTCATCTTTTTTTTTTACTTTTAAAAATATAGCTCCTAGAAAATTCAAAATTACGTGGCTCACATTATATTTCAATTGGACAGAGCTCGTCTATAGACTTTAATTTCTTCCTCAATGTTATGGCAATAAAAATAATTTCCTCCAGTAGTTGTGGCAACAAAAAATGATAACTGTGCAGAGTCCTCAGCCACATGTCTGGCAAATAGCTGGAAGTGCTCACTATAACTATTATTTTGTGGACACTATTTCCATTTTTACTTTCTTTGACTTATAAGGCAGAGTTTGAAGATATTTTATGGGATATTCAATCTGTTCTCATAAAGTGCATGAGAGCAAAGAAGTTCGTTGATAACACAGAGGGACCAGTGGAGGGATGCTGACAATTTACCAAATGAATCCATATTTTCTCTTCACATCACAGATTCCTACTATGTAACCTTTATGAACCGTAACATATGGTTTACATTCATTCATTCATTCATCAAACCTTTTATTGAGTATCTATTTCTAGAAGAATCTAGATTCTGTAATTTTGAATTCTTAAGTTTCTTACCTGTTATAAATCTGTAATAAAAAACCCTACTCACATCAGAAAACTCTGAAATAACTTTACAATGACAAACAAGATACAGACTTCTTCATCTCTAAGTTAATAACTTCAATGACCCTACTGAACTTAAAATGCATTCTCTCTCTCTTCTCTTTCTCTCACACCTGATTTTCCACTTTATTATTGTGGTGGTTTTAAATTCTAAACATTTCTTTTAAAGTTTTGTATATTTTCCTTGGTTCCTTATCATTTCTAAATTTGGCATAATTTGGAGGACCGGAAAGATGCAATATTCCTCTACGATAGAAAACGATAGAAGGAAAACAAGAAGAAACTAAAAGTTAAATTTCAGAAAAATGTAGCAATTGGTGGATAACACAGAAGAGAATCTCAAACTGAAATGTTCTTTGAATAATCTATTTGTGTGAATAATTTATTTGATAAGTATTCCAGTACTCTGTTAAATAAGCTAACCTTGAATTTTCATTTCCCCACATTCTATGAAGCACAAATTAAGTTTCCTTTTAGCAGTTCAATCCTTTTTCCTAAAATAACTCTTGAAAGTATGTTAAATTTGTGAACTCCTCTTAGTTTCAACCAGACCATAAAAGCAACCATAATAGCTAAAACTTAGTGAGTTCCTACTAAGTTCCAGGCACTATAGGACTTATACTTGTAATTACTCATTGAATTCTTCAAATAGCCCCATGAGACAGTATGGTAGGCAGAATAATAGCCCCCCAAAGAAGCCCATGTTCTAAGCCCCAGAACGTGTGTATATGTCATCTGTATGGTAAGGGGGAGGTAAGGCTGCCGGTGTAATTAAGGTTGCTGATCAGCTGACCTCAAGATGGGGACAGAATCCTGGATGGTCCAGGTGGGCCCAACGTAATCACAAGGGTCCTTTGTAAGTGAAAGAAGGAGGTAGGACAGTCAGGGGTCAGACTCAGAGAGATGTTTGAAGATACCATGCTGCTGGCTTTGAGGATGGAATACGGTAATGAACCAAGGAATGTGGGCAGCTTCCAGAAGCTGGAAAAGGCAAAAAAACAAAAACAAAAAAATCCAAAGCAGATACTCCCCTATAGTCCCCAGAAAAGAACCCATCCCTGCCAATTTTAGCCCAATGAGACACATTCTGGATTTCTGACCTCCAGAACTATAAGATAATAAACGTGTGCTATTTTAGGCTACTAAATTTGCGATAATTTGTTACAGCAGAAATAGGAAACTCATTCAGATAGGTACCCTCACTATTCCCATTTTACAGATAGGAAAGCCAAGGCAGAGAGAATTTAAATAATTGACCCAGAGATCACAGAGCAAGCAAGTACTTTTGCAAGGGATTCAAACCCATGCATTCTGGCCCTTAACGCATGGCAACAAAATAAAAGTCAGGGCTGGCACATAGCATCCTCTCTCTTCTTGGCATCTGTTCATTCTCCAAATCTCAGCTCCATTGCCACGTCCTTCCAGGAAGACTTCCTTGACTGCATTCATGAGGTTGGATGCTCAAAGGATACAGTCTCAAGGTAGAATGTAACTCTCATTTGAAACACATCATGATGACAGTTTCATATTTGTTTGAGTCCTGTCTCTGTTGCCAAACTACCAGCTCCGTGAGAGCAGGGCCATGGCTGTCTATTGTCATTGGTGCCTGTCAAATGCAAGGTGCAATTGTCCATCAGTTGTCTACCATCTAACCATGACAAATTCACTTGACACATATTGAATTTGAATGGTCTTAAAGAATAAGATACTTTCCAGCAGAAGAAAGTAAATGTTGGGAAGTGAATTTAAAAAATCCTAAACTTTAGCCCCTATCCAAGTCAGTCAGCTCCATGGCGATAAAATCTGAGAGAATAAAACAACTATCCAGAAGAAATTTGTTGAAGCATGACAAAACAGTGTATTCATATTTGGTTTGCCATTTATGCATTTTATCCTCAATTGTATGACTCCGTTTCCACAAGATTTCCTGGTACTGGGGGATAAGCTTTAAATCTACTCTTCTAGAAAGCAAAGAAATAAATACAAACAAAACAGGCATCACCAGGCTTTTTTATGGTTGATTATTTTTAAAAGTTAAGGGACTTTTTGTTTTTTGTGGAGGAAGATTAGCCCTGAGCTAACATCTGCTGCCAATCCTCTTCTTTTTGCTGAGAAAGACTGGTCCTGAGCTAACATCTGTGCCTATCTTCCTTCACTTTGTATGTGGGATGCCCACCACAGCATGGCTTGCCAAGTGGTGCCATGTCCACACCCAGGATCCGAACCAGTGAACACTGGGCTGCCGAAGTGGAACATGCAAACTTAACCACTGTGCCACCAGGCCAGCCCCTAAGGGACTTTTTATTAGCACTGATTTGTAGAGTCAATGCTTTTTCTAGCCATATAACAACATATTTTTACTTGGTAATATAATCTTTCTAATCTTCACACTATAGCCTCTCCCAAAACACATCTACTAAGAGTATAATGTTCTTTATATTTTTAATATATATAGTTGAATTTGGTAATTGTTTTTGGTATAAATTTCTGCATATCTCCCCACACTTGATTTTATGCCTTTATTTATCATTCTGGTGGTTTAAAATTTTTTTTTCTCCCCAAAGCCCCAGTCCATAGTTGTGCATCCTAATTGTAAGTCCTTCTAGATCTTCTATGTGGGATGCCACCACAGCATGATTTGATGAGCGGTGTGTAGGTCCGTGCCTAGGATCCGAACCAGTGAACCCTGGGCTGCCCAAGCAGAATGTGAGAACTTAACCATTATGCCACCAGACCGGCCCCGATTTTAAATTTTAAACACCTCTTTTTAGATTTTGTATATTTTTTCTTTGTTCCTTATCTTTTCTAAATTTGTATCATTTGGAGAACTGGAGAAATGCAAGATTATTTGGATGAGATGATACCGAATGTAATTTGAATTTAGTAAGCCTTTGCCTCAAAGATTTGTGCTGCTAATTACTAAGCCTCCGACCACATTCAATTAATTCTTAGACCCACAGAGAAGGCATTCAATTCATTTGTCCATTTTCTGTGGCTTTGCGATTCAGCTCAAAACCAGTTCACAAGGAAAAATAACTGCCAAATATTCTCTGTGCTTTTATGCTCCACACTACACCCATCTATGGCAAACCATTTAAAGTCGCACTCCATTACACAGGCTTCCTTTCCCAGGGGAAACTTACATTAGTATGTTCAACATTCAACCTCACTAAAACGAAGTAAGAACGTTAACTCAGGATTTAGAAGGTCTGGAACTTGTTTCTTCCTCATGCATCCATTCAAAAAGATGAAACTGGGCAAAACATGTTAAAATCCCTTTGGTAATAAAGTTTTATTAAGTTAGAATATTTGTTATAGAGTAGGAAGAGAGATCATTTTATTTCTTTGGAAGTAGTTCCCATAGTATATTCCTCTCTGTTCCCAATTTTTTTCATAGGGCATGTCTGTAAACAAATTCATGTTCCAAAGACACGGCATTATTATTTTCACGAATAACTCGTTTCCTTCATTATCCCAGGTTCTCAAAGAACTTGACCTGGAAAGAAGAATTATTATGTCTATTCTACGTGAGGGGCCCAAAAGTGGAGATTTGTTGAAGATCAAAAAGCAAATCAAGAAGAAATTTGACAATATTTTCATTGGTGTCTCTATTCTGGCTCACTGGACCAGCTTTTTGGGGTGAACGTGGAACAAATACAAATAAAAACCTTAATGTAAACAGCCACTCCACATTGCTGAATGAGTCACCCAGTGGATAATGAGCTCTCATTGGCACAGTGACCTCAAGTGGATCTCTGGTACTGTAAGTTGGCTTGCCTACCTGCAAGATGCCTTCTTTGTATAAAACTCACTAGTTTACAAAGCAATTCCATGAAAACAAACATTCTGGTCCTTCCAACAGACAGGATGGACAGTAGTCCCCATTGAACAAACCCAGAAAAATGAATCAGCACCTCTAGGTCATACCGGCCTTCATTAAGTGACAGACTTGAGACTCTGACATTGGGCCTTCTAATCCAAATCTAGAATTCATCCCTGAATCACAACAATTCTCAGACACTCATGTGAACAAAAAGTGGTCAGGAAAAACCCAAGTTCCTTTGTATCTGGTTAGGCGGAAGAGCAAATACATTGTAGAGGTCCAAGTTAAAAAAAAGAAGTTTCCTTTCTGGTTTAGCCATGTCATTCACCAGAACAGGGTCAGCCAACTTTTCCTGTAAAGGGCCAGATGGTAAATATTTTAGGCTTTGTGGGCCATATATGGTCTCTGTTGCATAGTCGTCTTCTTCTTCCTTTTTCATTTTGTTTTACAAAACTTTAAAGTTGTGAAAATTATTCTTAGTTCACAGGCCATAGAAAAACAGACTGTTGGCAGAATTTGACCCATGCACCACAGTTCATCGTAGCACCGGACCTGGCATTCTAGAACACCAAAGAGCTTGTAGTGCAGGTCTCCAGGCAGGAACTGAAGTTCCTTGGTTCCAAAATGTTTATCATATAAGTGCACATCCTTGATTCACAGAAGAGATTTCATCTCCCCAACTCACCACAAGTTTAAGCTACCATTATTTTCCTCTGCCTTTAACCAAAATTAAAGACAAAACCATGTGTGACTTGCTATATACCCTAGATCCCTGGCATTCCCAAATTTAAATTTTACGGTTTCTACAATTTCAGAGACACTCCAAAATGCTCAGGAATTTTTTAATTTTTTAATTTTTGAGTTGAGACTCTTGAATCTGGTATGTGCATGGTCAGATAGCCAGAGAGAGACCAGCAACCTGCTTCTTGCCCTTCTCTGTGTCACCACTGCCCTCCATTACGCAAGTGGATAAGTACTCTTTTTTATAGGGAGAGGAAATAGGCCTTAAAAAGGAAGCCAACTTTTAGGGTTGGTGATGAGTAAATGACATAAGAAATTACAGACATTCACCAGAAAGCAGCAGATCTGCATAAATCAAATTAGTGTCTGAGGGCTTTAATGAAATATGCTATAAAGGAAGTAAGAAAAAAATAACTCATAAATAGGTTTCTGTTAATTCTTCTGTCACAGCAAACATTTTTGAGGGAGAGAGAAATTAGAGCTTTGAAGGAATGCCTTCATTTTTCCCAGTTAAACTTGACTGCATTTTTTTGAGGAAGATTAGCCCTGAGCTAACATCTGTGCCCATCTTCCTCTCCTTTATATGTGGGACGCCTGCCACAGCATGGATTGGTAAGTGGCGCGTAGGTCCACACCTGGGATCTGAACCAGTGAAACCCTGGCTGACAAAGCAGAGCCTGTGAACTTAATGGCGACACCACTGGGCCGGCCCCTAAATGTGACTGCATTTTAATAGGTCGTTGTAATACTCTCAGATATTAGGATGCATGTGACCCTTATAAATGCCAAGGGCCTACAGTAGTTTATTCTGATGTTTAACCAGCCTCTCCACTTTAGACTATGCAGCCAAGCTACAATCAATGCCAGCTGAAAGCTTATCTCTGCGAGAAGATTCTGAACCTGGACCACAGGAATGATTCTTTGGTACAACCTTCCATGATGAAGGCTTAAGTGCTAAACCCTTGTGAAGAGTGTTAACATCGAAACCCTTGTGCTTACTATAGTAGCCTTCTCCATTCTTAACTTACTCCTGGACAATTCAATTAAAGAGTTAAGTGGGCAGCTTTATCAATGGAGCTTTTCACGTCAGTGTCAACTGCTTAAAAATTTCAAGTATTCAACATCACTTATTCAGTTTTTAGTCCATAAAATGAATTCTGCTGGGGACCACTGGGGCATAAAGCCAACTAAGTTATTACCTATACAGGGTTTCCCATCTGCCAGAGAGATAAGAAAAATACATGAATAGTAAAGTAAATAAACAATTAACAGTTCAATGAAATGGCTCAAGACATGATTAACTGCAAATGGATGTACACACTATAAATCTTATAGGAAATTAGAAGAGAGGTCATTTATTCATTCACTGATCATTTAATTGGTATTTACGTTGTGCCAGGTATTACATCTCCTCTGTAGACTATTCCTAGGAACTCAGACTTGTATATTCAATTTCCTATTTGACATCCCCATGTCTAGACCTAACAGACACTTCAAACTTAACATGTGAATTTAGAGTTTCTGGCTAAATCTTCTTCTCTTGCAGCCTTCTTCATCTGAATGGCAACTCAGTTGTTCAGGCCAAAAAACAAACAAACAAATAAACACCAAAACAAAATACTGTACATTCATGCCTGATTCCTCTCTTTCTCTCAGTCTTAGGTTCAATTTGTAAGCAAACCCTGTTCGTCCTACTTTTGAAATCTAGTCAGCCCCAATCACTCATCATCACCTCAACAGCTACCGTCCAAGTCTTTCCTTGCATCATTGCAATCGCTTCCTGATTAACGGTCTCCCTGCTTCAACCCTGGGTCCTCTGCAGCCATAGATCTCGTTACTCTCCTGCTCAAGGCCCTTTATATCAACGAGCTTATGGTTAATATAGTACTTGTTATCCACCAGACACTGGTCTAAGCTCTTTGCAGATATAAACTTACTGAGTTCTCACAATAACTGTACATGGTAGGCACCATTACCCTCTGTGTTTTGTCAATGAAGAAACAAAGGCACAGGGAGGACAAGTCATTTTTCAGAATCACACAGCTAGCAAGTGGCAGAGATGGGACTCAGACCTCGACATCCTGGCTCCTCATCCCATGTTCTTAACTTCTGAGTCTGCTTCTTCCAATGACTTCCCTGCTTAGACTTGGAAAAAAGCCCAAGTCCTCATTTTGGCCAGCCAAGCCTGACATGGTCTTCCACCATTACTTCGATGATCTCACCTTCTACTAACTTCTCCTTGGCTCACTCAGCCACACTGGCCTCCTCATTGTTCCTCATACACCCCAGCTTCTTCCCATATTAGGGACTTTCACTCTGGCTGGTCCTTCCGCCAGAGACACTTCCCCCTAGAACACGACATGACTCACTCCCTCACCGGTCTTTTCTCAAATGTCACTTTTTCAATTAGGATGCCCCTGATCCCCTTATTGAACATCTTTCTAATATATCTAGACAGTCTCCTAAGCACTTAACTTGTATTTTACTTCATTAAACCCTCACAACAGCACTGGGCTGATGGAACTCTTACTCCATCTTACAGAGGAGGGAAAGAGGCACAAAGATATTAAATAGCACACAGAAGGTCACATAGCTGGTAAGTGATGAAGTCAAGATGCTAGCCTAGAGTCTCTGGCTCTAGATTCTGTGATTGTACACACACACACACACAAATTAATATGCGAAATTTGGTGACACGGGTGATGAGAAAGTAAGAACAAAAATCAGTTTTTTCAGAAGCTTATAGCCAGAGTGAGAAGACGATTAGTGTATCAGGCTAAAGGAGGCTAGGAGGTGGCGAGTTTAGATGATCAGGGTCCAGAGCCATGTTCCTCAGAGTGTCATCCAAGGATCCTCCATCAGAATCTCCTGGGGTGCTCAGAAAAGTACAGATTCCCAGGCTCCGCTCCAGACCATCTTTCACAGAGCCTTTGGGGCCAGGAGCCCAAGAATTTGTATGAATATGAACTCCTAGGTGATTTTGAAATACATTACAGTTTTCAAACCACTATCTTGGAAGATACAAGATACAAGATGCTTGTACACAAGCATCACAAGCCTAATACAGTGTTTCCATAACAACAAAATTTGCAAAAGGTACTATCTCTGTAAAACTTTGCAGCTCAGGGCAGGGACCTTTGACTAGTTTGTTCATTGGTGGATTCCAAGTACCTAGACCAGTGGTTGACCCATAGCATGCCAGCAGTAAATAGTTGTTGAATGTGTGAATTTTGGTGTGGTCCAGAGGGAACTTTCAAGATGCACAATAACTTTGTATGAGCATATTTTACTCTGAGTGGTCCAAGATTTCCATCAGACTTCTCACAAAAATTCAGTTTTATCAGTTTTATCATTATTTCCTTAGAAGTGTGAACAGAAAGGAAAGTATACTATCTTTTGGGCTCATTGATCTAAGTGTGACTTGAGGCTCTGACATGTAGCAGCTATGTGACGTAAACAAGAGAGTCAATCTTTCTGAACCCTTGCTCTCTTCATCAATAAATTCATCCTCACCTCATTTAACATCTGAAAAGATATCGTACAAATTAAAAGGATCTTTGAAAAAATAAGGCATTGTTATTAGGTGAATTACTTATTATTTTTTATTTCTCAGTTACTTTGAAATACAATTCTTTTTGCAAACCTCTAGCCACAAAATGTCGTAGTCTAATAAGTAAAATTAGAAAAAAATGACTGTTTTAATGACTGAGATGGCAGGAGAAAAAACCATAGTTATAGAATGTATTTATGTTATTAACAAGAGTTAAACTAGGAAAACAAAGGTCTCAAATCTTTTCAAATTTCATTTGTGAAAACTTATGGGAGTAACGAGTATGAAATTATTCATACTTTGTGTTTCCTCTTAGAGATAATCATAACCCAGTAGTTCAAGTACAGTGTTACCTTTTGAAAATCAAATATTGATTTGTTGATGAAGCTGGCATAGAACGTTATAGCTTAGTATTCTGTCACTCAGAGGCACAGCCCAAGCCAAATGAATTTCACTTAAAAACTTTTAGTGTAACAGGTATTTTTCATTCATTATTTACAACATCCTTGATATCTGAACACTGAACTCTAAGAGAAAAAAGTCGATTGTACCGAAACCACCCAGACTTCAATGCTCCCCCAGTTTTGGAAACTTTAGCACGCTCCCTCCATCCGAACATGGGATTTCAGTGACTAAGCAGATCTCCCCCTGAACCTAAAGAAAAGACTCTACCCTCTACTTAATCTTGCTGATCAAACAGATACACAAAGGAGTGACACTGCCTATTATAATTAAAGCACGGCAAAAACGTAACCTGACAAGGGGCAAGAAACAACTTTGTAATTAAAACACCATGCGTTCCACAAAATTCTCAAAAACTTTTTCTGATTTTATGCCTAAGTTAAGCATCTGGGAAAGGCATTTCCGTTGCAGTCAGAAATAAAAGCCCAAATACCCTGAAGTTAGAGCTCTGACTACCAACATCTACAAAACTTGACTGGTTACATGATATATAAATATATCTGATATAAAAATATCTGTTTGGGGCTCTTTCAAATTAGTTATAAAATAAAATCCACTTAATTAAACCAAACTACAAATTTTTTTTTCCTGCACAAAAGTTAATAACAGCATATAAAATGTTAGGCAGAAGAGAATTTCTAACAGACCGATAAACTACACATTTTTGTGACAGATCTAAGAAAAAGAAAATTAGCTCTTTGAATGATAGAAATAGTTTTGAGATTTTCCCTAAACAGTAAAGCACAGGCAGTACACTCTAGGTCGCACATTTCTTTATCTGAAGCTAAACACCCAAAACCCTAAATTGCAACCTCATTTCTATAATAACAGTTCAATCAACTGAGGCTGCTTTGCCACAGACACCATACCATTATGAGGAGGGTTCTGGGTCTACTCATTTCATCGTCACTTTCCAGAGGCAAAATTTCGTGGGATGGTTCCTCCTGGCGTCGTCTGCAAATGTGTGGACAGCTCCTCTGGACCACAGAACGAAAAGCCTGAAGCAGAACAATGCTGGCAGTGCAGCCCATCGCTGCATCCTGGAGCCTACAAAATAACTTCTATGTTGATGCTATGTTTGAAAAACAGTGGCTCCTTGTCCCCGAAAACAGCCTACATTGCAGCTGCAGCC
This sequence comes from Equus quagga, assembly GCF_021613505.1. Lineage (NCBI taxonomy): Eukaryota > Metazoa > Chordata > Mammalia > Perissodactyla > Equidae > Equus > Equus quagga. Next base: position 45,585,134 of record NC_060283.1, on the reverse strand, counting down.
AGCTCACTCTCCAATCACTTCCTTGAGCTCTGATCATCTGATCACCGCCAAATAGCTGGGATGCAGAGATGGGAAAGATTAGATCCACTGAAAGTGAACACACTCAGGAATATCAGAGCATTTTTCCCAGAGAGTATTTCTCAATTCATTTCGAGAGCATGTTTCCAGTTCATTATAATGATTTCTCTTCAATTCTAGTTTCAGAGGTCTGAATAAATACATCTTTCTCACTCAGACATTCAAATAAATCACTCTTTTTCAAACTAAACAACTGAAAATCTGACTTCACACTGATGTGTTTTTCCAAGGCAAATGAGTGTCAAATGAAAATGACTGGGGTTTTTTAAAATTGCTTTTTGTTTTTAAATGTAAACGCTTCTGGAAGGAAATTTTCCTAGACCCTTCCTTAAGTGATGGGGGTCTTACTTTCCGTAGCTCATAAATTCCAGAAATGAAATTGGCTCATCGGAATCGTGAAGTCCACTAAATCAAGACAATTTATCAAAAGCATGCACGCGTTAACTAAATCCATGTGAGCAACGCCAGCATTCCCCCTGCGATTTCCTTTCAATAGTAGGGTTGTTCTGTTCCCACACACGCAGTTCTGCAGCCGAATACATTTTTATATTTACATAGGCGGCTTGCAGGGCTGAAAATATCTCTCACTGAGGTCACTCTGAGAGCTCCGCCAAGCTGACCTCTCAGAAAAAGCAGCTGTAAAGCTTTTTCACATCCTATCAATAAGAACTCAAGGCTTCGAGAAGGACTTTGAGGTCTTTGGTAGTTACGAGTCTAGTATTCCCCGACTCCTGCGAGACTAGTCACTTAGCAGGGAACCAAAGATATGCTTAGAAATCACGTGACCTGCTTGGACTAGCTTCAAGATCTAATGGTATACTGTAAGAGAATAGGACAACAGGGGATGCTTGCACTAAAAATAGCTCATGGAAAATGGATTTTGCTTACAAATGAGGAAAGTATGAAATCCCCAATAGGATTTTCAATGTCGGCATCTTTCTGTCAAGCTAATCCTTCCAGCGTAACTCTTGGAGATTCAAAGCAAAAATGTTTCCTTTGGTTTCTGGGCTCCTCAGGGCAGATGGTGCTGCAGGAAGTTTGGAGAAGGTTTGTTTTGCTATAAGGTGTGGCCACTCCGGCCCCAGTAAAGCTGCTTTCACATAAGCATCCAGCATAATGCTCAATTAGGCATTAATTGCTCAGTAATCTGTCACAACACAGCATTATTTAATTGGTATGTTTTCCAGAGAAGTAAAACATTTTTATTTTCTTTTAAGAGGTACTGGCTGCCAGGAGTTTTCCATCTCTCTCTGTTTTGAGCAAACATATCTCAGTACTGCTGGAAAAAGAAGAAAAAAATGCTAATAGTGCTGGCAAGTCCTCTAACTCCCTCGGGACCTTTGTCAGAGTGCCCGGGTGCTAATCTAAACCATTTTCACTCCAAACAACCAGGGCATTTACGGAAGAGAGGCTACAATTTAGCCTGTCTGGCTTGTGTATAGAATATCTATATAAATGGTGTTGACCAGAGACAAAGGGAAGAGTGGGCTTCGATGGTTATGAACGTGTCTTTTCAAGCGTGATTGCTCCTCTGGGCTCCCAGTATGTCAATGCCCACCCCTGCCACCCACTCTCATACCCCATGACAAAGAACTCTCCAATCTTTCCTGGAGGGTCTGGTCATCTGCTCATAACCAAATAGCTTGAACACACAAGGTGCTGACTGGGGGTGCTTAAACATTCCACCAGCTCTGGTGGTAACGGAAGACGGAGGCAGATCCCTCTGTCATACACCACGGGCTTGGCAGGGAAGAGGCGGTTCGCATCCCAGATTCCTTTCTAGCCACCTCTCTCTAAATCTGGCTAACCTCTGGGGTGGCTTTTGGAGTCAGATGTTTTGGCAGATGCCAAAGTCTTTGGGGGAAACAAATGAGATGCTTTCTAGCTCTGAGAGTCCTGTTTTCATCGATCCCTCTTTGCCTCTGAGGAATTCCTCCCTATTATTGCTGGACTGCTGTGGGACTCTCAATATTCTCTCTCTCTTTCTCTTTCAACTTCCATCATCAAGGAGAGGGAACCTCCAGGAAATAGTTTCGTGGGAATTCAATACACACCACGATTACCCAATGGACAAGAGACTGAAAGGATGGAAACCAGGGAATAACAGTTGGACATAGAGTCCAACATTTTCTTATGAAAAATTTCAAACCTGCAGCAAAGTTGCAAGAAAGGGCTTGGGTTCTTGGCTCTAAGTTTTAAACAGTAAATTAAGCTAGGAGTGTGGTAGGGTGGGTGAGGGGATAGAAATCCCCCCAAAGAGACAAGACCCTTCTATCCCCTTATATTTAGTATACATGTTGATTCACAGGAAGTATTAAAAAATGAAGAACGAACTCTTCACAGGTGTCTGCTATTTTCATTTGAAGTATTAGTAAAATGAATCATTAATTCAGCCTTCAAGCATCAAATGTGCATGGCCTTCCCAATCGACAACTTTTCAAGACTCTCCCTTGCTCTTGTCTGCCTCCTTCTGCTAGCTGGGTCTTATTTCACAATTCACTAAGATATGTATTAAATGTAAAATTCAGAATTTTTAACTTATTGTTGTAGATGAAGAAGCAATGTCACTAACATTGGTAAGAGTAAATTTGCCAAGAAGGAGCGGGAACTCGATTCCATTCTGGGTTATTAAATGTGTACATATATTTACGTATGTTATTTCATACATATATGTTCATTCACGTACACTGAAAATCTTTCTTGTTTTAAAGCAGAGGTGGCATCTCGTGCAGATATGAAGTAGCCTTGGCATAGAGAGGACATAGAAGGAAGGATGGAAGGAGAGACTATTAAATTAAAGTGTACCTGGGAGAAAGTTAAATGTAGGATGAAAAAGTAAGAAGTTTTGGAGAGTAAAAGAGGAAGGAAGAGTAAAAAAGGGAGAAGCAACAGACATGAGAATATCTCCAAAATATCCCTGAAAACCGTAGCACCCGTTATCCACAGTTTTGCTTTCTGTGGTTTCAGTCACCCGCAATCAATTGCGATCTGAAAATACGAAATGAAAAATTCCAGAAATAAACAATCCATAATTTTTAAATTGCATGCTGTTCTGAGTAGCTGATGAAATCTCGCACCGTCCCGCTCCATCCTGCCCAGGACGTGAATCATCCCTTTGTCCAGCATATCCACACTGTGTCTGCCACCTGCCAGTTAGTCACCCAGTAGCAGTCTCCATTACCAGATCGACTACTGCGGTATCACAGTGCTTGTGTTCAGGTCACCCTTACTGTACTTAGCAAGGGCCCCAAGACAAAAGGAGTGATGCTGGCAATTCAGATATGCTAAAGAGAAGCCGTAAAGTGTTTGCTTTAAGTGGAAAGGCAGAAGTTCTTATAAAAAGAAATAAATCGTATGCTGAGGTTGCTAAGATTTACAGTAAGAACAACTCCTCTATTTGTGAAATTGTGAAGAAGGAAAAAGAAATTCGTGCTCTTTGGCTGTCACATCTCAAATATGTATGTCTAAGAAAAGACACAGTACATACAGGGTTTGGTCCGATCCGCAGGTTCAGGCATCCACTGAGGGTCTTGGAACGTATTCCCTGTGGATAAGAGGGGACTACTGAACGAGGAGCACTCTTGCTCCTGTGTCAGTGGACTGCTGAACTGCTCATCCCTTTTCAATGTCTTGACAAAGGAATTTAGTCTTCAGAGCTGTTTTCTAAAATGTTTTGGACTAAGAATTATTTCGTTCTAGATGTTGATTTTTCCACCGTTGGAATAACGCATCCAAAGATCTTTTTACAAGGAGGAAGGGAAATCCATATTTAATTTAAATAAATAATGCCTGTTGAAAGTGTTGGACTTTCCCAGCTTTGTTAAATTATGGAAGAGCTAAATGTCTAAATGTGTCTTGAGATGTGGAGTGTGTTGAATTGGACTGGTTTGGGTGCGATGGAGATGAAGCCCATGTTCTCCCACCTGAAAGACTTATCCATATGCCCCCAGGCCTGAGTCTGCTCACGCAGAGTGACAGACCTACTTGGAGGGAGCAAGGTTTTCTGCCAACTTCATATGTCAAGTACACTGAGAGCTAATGAGGATAACAAATATGTTATCTTGTGAAAACAAATATGAGTTCAGATGAAAATACTTTCACTGAGAAATGAAGTGTAACAAGATCAGCCTGACACCGTTGAGCTTCTCTCGCTATTTAAGATGCTATGAGTTGCTGGTTACTATTTCAAGAAGCTAATAGGGCCACGATTAGAACTTACGTACGAAGAGAAATGAATGGTTGCGATTTTGAGAGGAGAAGACCTTGCCTGGGAAAACCATATTCCAACAATGAAGTTGCAAGCGTACTGTCACCTCCCCAGAGAATGGTCCTCTCCCCCGACTCCAGGTTAAATGAACCCCACCTTTTCCCCTGCATCCCAAACACAGAGGTCTGGGAGCCACTAGGGACCTTGTTTCCCATGGTACCTGCATGTCCCAGGCCAGCAGAACACGGTTCCCACCATACTTGGAGTCCCAGACTTCTAGTTCAAGAGGGGGGATGAAGTACATTTCCTCCCCTCCTTCCCAAAGTCCAAGTGAAATTACAGCACAGAGCGTAAAAGGGAATATATTGATTACAACAGTGGGAAGGGGGGCTCTTTCTGTGGATGCGAGTTTTCTGAAAGTTTTTCTGAAAGATGAAAAATGACTATGATCACGTTGGTCAAGAACCAAAAATGAAGGATGTGGAACAACTTCCACAGCAGGAAGACGACACGGAAAGAGCAGCCACTGTTCCCCACAGAGCCCAGGGCTCTAAGCCTGAGGAAGGTAGGCACTGGATGTCAGAAAGTAATTAATCTGCCTTCCCAGCCATCCCCAGCACAGACAGAACACTTAAGCACCTCATAACAGCTCTCTGAAGAAGGGCAAATGCTTCCAGGATACCCAGCATAGGTGTCAGCCCCTCAGAGAAACGCCCTCATTATTCTGGCATTGGCTGGGAGAGGCGGGGCCTGCCTGCCTGGCTCACACCCTCTGAAATGAAGACTGAAATTGGTGCACCTGTCAACCTACGCGCTCGTCGGTCAGCTGTCAGTCTGGGGAATGAGGAAGGGGGCTCAAATTTTCGTCTTCTCCCTCTTCCCAGAGCCAGAAGGCAGCGCTCTGACTACCAAAACTAAGTAGATCGCTCCTTATCTTTGGGTTGATTTATAGAGAAACTGATAGTGTATGTCCTGAGCAACACGGTCCAAGTCTAACTAGATCCTCGTCCCACTGGCAGCCTGGTGGAAGTGGCAGCCGGGAGAGTGCAGCAGAAAGGTTCACAATGACCTGCAGAGTCAGACAGACTCCTGCTGCAGTCAAGGCTCTGCCAAGTCTGAGCTGTGTGTTCTTGAGCAAGATGCTTAACCTCTCTGAGCCTAGACAGTATCCACTGCAAAATGGAGATAATCCTTTACACTTGTCAGGATATTGACGGCGGGGAGCGTAACAGAAAAGACCAACATAGAGCCAGGCCCAGAATAATCTTTCAGTGGACAAGTGATGCTGCCTCTGCTAATTGTCATTATGGAGGCTTGGTCTCCTCCTCTCAGCCTCCAGGCTCAGCTTGAACATGACACTGCCCCGGAGAAGCCTCCTCTGACAGGTGGCTCCTCACAGCTCTGAACCTGATGTTCTCACCGTGCGCTGTGGGTTTCCTTCCGAACACAAAAGCTGAAATTACACTCACGTGGATTAAATTTGTAGGTTATGTCTTCGCCTCTCTCAGTAAGAGCTGGGATTGCGCTTACGTGGTTCACTGTACGCCCTGTGCCCACCACACAATAGATGCTCAGTGAATAATAATAATGATGATAATGATACTCATAATAAAGCAAGCCCTTCCATAGCACTTGCTATGTGCCGGGCACAGTTCTAACTGATGTTTATACATGGTGATTCATTCACATCTCACTCTACGAAGTAGTGCTCTGATCACCCCCATTTTCCAGATGAGAAAACTGAAGCACAGAGAGGTTAAGCAACTTGCTCCATAGACTCCAAGCTAGTAAGTGGCAGAGCTGGAATTGGGATTTTGCCAGTCTAACTCCAGGGTCTGAGCTTCTAACCAATCCTGCATGTCAAATCTGTGCCCAGTAAACTGTATCTTCCAGAGGTGGATTTATACCAGAAAAATATTTGGCACGTGGCAGGGTATAGCGAGGCAACCCCGGAAAAGCCCCTTTGAGAGATAGTATGTCCCTCGTTGGAAAATCTGTGATGTCTCCCTGGATAACAGTTTCAGAAAGCAGCTAGCTATCTTAGCAGATTGTTTTAGGGTGAAAATTTAAATTGCATTTTGATGGGAATTAAACATTTTTCAACGTAATGAATTTGATAATGAGAATTTTTGAAAAATGTATTGTGCTTCCTGTATGAAGCGTTCACTGGCAGCAATGACTCAACTATCCAAATTGCCTGTAAAAGTATATAGCTGGAATATGGAAACATGATTGGCTCCCTTCTACCTCCTTAATACAACAACTGCCCCTACACGATATAAGAGATGGGTAACACCGAAATGCCCCCAGAGAAGAGACTACTTTGGGTCCAACAAGAATGAGGCCATCACCCAGGTTACCCATTTTGAGCCCATCCATGCTCAGTCCATGGCTGAGCTACTCATGGCTGTCCAGGCTCAGAGTGGAAGGCGGCTACCACTCATTCTCAAATTTGTGGGAGGCTGACAGCCTGGACACATTGCTGCTGCACAGGGAATCAGCCACCTGCCTTTCTGGGCCAGCGTGACAATTTGGGGACGACCATCAAGCTGGTGCGAGTACAACTAGTTCACAGTCGTTGTCGCACCCTCCTTCACCACCGGCGGTATTCTATGCAGAATGGTGTGATGGGAAGAACCTGGAGACCAAGGCAGAGGGCAGACACCTCCATCCGCTTATTTAAGCCATAACACAGGCTTTACACGGGAACCCCATGAATTGTGGAATGAATAAATCAATCAGGAGGTAATAAAAAATCAACTCCTCCTCCGCCTCCTCCTCATCATTGTCATGCTCAAGCTGTTAATCCCACCAGGCTCCTTTGTAAATTTTCCAGAGGCTAAGCAATTGTCCTCAAATGAAAGTGACCCCAAAGGAGGAGCACCCCCATAGATTAAAGGCAACTGGAGATTTAGCCCCAAGCTGAGTAAAACCAGGTCACGGATTTGGCCATTTTCCAGGGCAGGGATTAGCAAGAATCTTTCTCCTTGTCTATTTCCAGATGGGTAAGTCCCCTCAGGTATCTAACTCAATTAAGCGGTTGGGAGGGAGTTAATCAGTACTTTCTGAGCTAAAAGGAGGAAAACACAACCCAGCAAAGTGCTTCTCCGTGTCGCCCAGCTGCCCTTTATCAACTCGCATCCTTGCCTCGCCTGGTCTACTTCTGCTCATGAACTTGGGCCTTGTGTTGATTTTGATAGTAACGCATGACCTCTTTTTTCCACATCTGGGACTTGTGGAGTTCTCTTCTTTCCGATTTCTCTTCATTTTCACTTAATTGTAGTGCCCTCTCTTTACGGGGCATCCTTCTCTCCTGCTGACATTTATTGAGTCTTACAATTAATCACTTTGGAAACAAGCACACTGTTCTTTCATTATAAAAACCCACGTGCTGTTGCCAAGCCCTTCTTTATCTTCATTCTCCCACCTTTGGCACCGGGGAAGCTCAAAAGCAGATTACTCTTTTGTTGGTATGTTTAGATGCATCAGAAAATGATCCTTCATTGCTCTCTGAGGCAGCTTCCTCAGCAGCAGCTTGCTGCAGAGGGCACGGATAACTTAAATGTTCCATTAATATCAGACCTTACATTTCCCAGGCTTCTACGTTGAGTGAATTCTTCTCATGTCAGAGTAAGTCTTATTCTTAATAGAAGGTAGTATAGTGTAGCAGTTAGGCAAATGCTCAGGAAGCAGACTGCCAAATTTACGTCCCTGTTGAGCCACTTACTACCTTTGTGACTCTGAGCAACATTTTTAAGCCTCAGTTTCCTAATCTGCTCAATGGATGAGTACTCATGAGGATCTACTGTCCATATCAGTGCTTGGCACAGTACAAGACACATGGTAAGTATTTAATACATATTAGCTAGTTATTACGAGAAAAGAGAAGATCTAAGGACTTTCAGACATTGCTTGCTTTTGTCCTGCCCCCTCCACAAGTGGTGTTTTTTAAAATCTCCTGACTCTTCCTTGCTGAGGGACACACAATGTTCCCTGGGTGATGGAGGAATGGGGGTGTTGGGACGCCTCCTCTGTGCTTTGAAGTTAGCTCCCATGGTAACGTGAGACAAGTTCCATAACCCCTTCCCAGTCCTTTTCCATGAGTAAACAAATTTGAAATAATATAATAATACCCCACTTATCCAGAGGTCACATTTTGCAACCTCAACTATTCTGATCACAGCCAAGTCCTGGGAAGCAACAGAAACAACTTCTGCAGAGCCCAAAAGAGACAGTGCCCGATTCATTAATCTGTGAATGTGATGGGAGCAGCTTGGAGAAGGGGTCTTACAGCCACCTTATGCAGGATTCTAAAGAGCCTGCTGAACTAAGCTTGCACTGGCCTTGGACCAGAAGCAAGATAATTCTGACCTGCTCTTGTCCAGTGGGAATAGGGAGTAGCTGATTAGAACTGGAAGGATGTCCCTGCTGAAGGCAGGAGTTTTGACAGCTGTCTAACATCTTCAAAGGGTTGTGGTGGTCCCAGCCATTCAAGCAGCCCACCAAGACTCAGCTACCAGACGGGACTGGGGGCTGTGTGCCTGGGGCAGGAACGAGGGTTCATTATTCTAGCCTGGTGTCTGGGAAGTGAATCAGAGCAACAAACATGAACTTTGGAGTTAAAGAGACTCCAAAGTTTGAATTCTCTGAGCCTTACTTTCCTCAATTGTATAATGGAACTAAGAGGACCTCTTCTGCAGAGTTATTATAACAAAAGATGCTATGTATAAAATGTTGGCACAAATGGTAGATTTTATCATTCTTTTACCACTATTGTTAATACAATCATCACGTTTGTTATCATTGTTCTTCTAAGAAAGTGCCAACGAGGCTAAGTAACAGCCCTGCAAGTCAAGGCTCAAAGCTAACACCATCACATGTAAACAGTAACTCAAAGGAGGGAGCCTTGGCGGCAGAATGAGACGGCAAGGTCAAGAGTGAGGTGAGGCAGGAAGTATCATTGGCTCCTCTTCTCCAGCCTGTGAGTCCAGGGTACATGGCTGGGTCAGACTAACGTAAAGGTTGGAGCCCCCAACAAAAGGAAGGGAAAGACATAGACAGTCTGACAAAAATAAGGGAAATCAGTGTTCACAGCATCTGGGACTAAGCCATGTTGGGGGCCATGAAGACCGTAAAGGACATAAATTGCACAGTGTTCCTAGCCCAGTACAATAAAGAGAGGTCATAACAATGACACTGATGCATCAGGAAAAGTCAAATTACGTCCAGTGGCCATAGTTTCAGAAGGAAGAGAAACATGTGAAACAGTCTAGATAAATTTCCACCGATGACTGCTTTTAATTTTCCAAAGTCTATGATTCAATAGAGTAAATTATGTTATCTTCAAAAGTTAGCGATGTAAAAATCATTCTCAGCTGAGGCTGGATAAACGAGCCATTAACTGTACTCTCAGTACTTGTTCTATTTTCTTTTCTATGTTCATTTTTTTCCCCTTTGAATTGTGGCAGGCATTAGCCACCCACATCCTAAACATTCCGAGTGAAATCTAGTTGAGCGTGATCACGAATTGCTTTCCAAACATGAAAATGGCAGTCTTTTAAGTCATTCACAAACGTGCTTTCCAAATCAATTCGAAAGATGAAAAGGATGGTGTCAACCTGAGCAAATTTCAACTTTAGGTTCTTTGCCAGGGCTCAGGGGAGAAGCCCAACATATCATTTTAGGGTTGGTGTAATGCACACAGCTCAGGCTTTTGAAAGAAAATGAGGACAAGGCAAGGTTTAAACCCAGCAGCAGGAGGAGGGGCAGGGCCATGTTCAAAAGATTAACTTGATAAGATAATGTTCAGCTTCTCTTTAAACCCTAAACTGCAGGATGTGGATTCTTAAAAGTCTGTGTTCTTGCTAACTCCAGTTTCTGCTGCTAACAAATGAAGCCAGTGCACTTCTGCAAAAGGACTTGTGCAGCCTGCATTCCAGTGTGATGTGGTGGGAAAGGCAGTGGAGTGGGTTTGGGTTCTGACACTAACTATGACTTCGGACAAGTCTTGTCACCTCTTTCTCTCTGGATCTAAGTTTCCTTGTCCATAAAATTAGAGAGTTAGAACAGATGATCTCAGGTTCCTTCTAACCACAAGATTCAGAGGAAAGATGAATAAGCAATGTCTGGGCTTCGGGATGGAGCTGGAGATAGGAAGAGTTGTTGCTGGTATATACCACATTCCTACTACCAATATTTTTAAAAAGGCTGCAGCAAACATAATAAGCAGTGTTGAACAAGAGGTAGAAGCACTCCAAAGACGCAGGGGGAAGAGGAAAGAATTGGAAAGGAGGCAGTGGAAGGAGGTCCAGCCAAACCCATTTCCCTTTCTTGGAGACCGAGTCATTGCCAAGTCAGAAGCCAGAAGGACTTGACCCTACCTGCTCCCTGCCCTGATGCAGCCCAACAGTCAGAATAATCACCCCAGTGAGCCCTAATGTGTACACGGCAATGCCCCATGAAGCAGGAGAAGGTTGGTGAGATGGCAACAAGAAGACTCCCTTGGTCTTTCTTTGCAGGAATGATCATTTTGCTGTGTCACAGACCTGAGTTTGTCACTACCTAGATTTGTGACTCTCAGTAAATGACCTTTTGAGTTTTGTTTCCATTTCAAGGAGATAGGGATAATAATAGTATAATGCTACCTTATGATGAGGAGCAAATGAGATAATCCAAGTGACGCACTTACCACCGTGGCTGGGACATAGTAGGGACCCAATAAATAGATAAGCTCTGCTGTTTAAGAACTCAACCCAGGGGGGGGTCCATAATTGACAGCTACACACCAGGTGAGTCAACTGTGCCTTTCTCTGCTGGGTGGCATTTGCTGTTATGCCAAAACAGAAAACCTCCTTTAGCAGGAGAAATCTCTGGGCTCCCAGCTTTTTAGAACAGAAGAATGCAAGATAGAATACAGGATGTTCATGTTTACCCTTTAGGCAAAGTATTGTTATCCTGTTTTCTATGCAAGAGCAGAAATGAGCAGAAGGAAGATTCACGTTTCATAATGAAAGGAAACCGAATTTTGGCTCTAGAAAGTAGGGCCTCCCTTCCCTTTGCCCTCTCTGATCTCCACCCAATGAGGACACAGGAGCCCTGGCGTGCACCAAGGGACAGACTACAAATACTCTGCCAAGCCTTGTGGCTATCTTCCCACCAGCCTAGACTACACCTTCCTTATTGGAGCAGGAAGCAGGAAGCAGCCAGCTCAGGTAGCTGAGCTGCCAGAGGGCAAAGCTGTAGTCCACATGAAGATTTTCTCCAGGGCTGCTGGACTATGTGGGGCTGAGCTCTCAGCCACCACGCTGGTGTCGCTGCCACCTTGAAAAGCCCTTAAAGTTGGCTGTGCACAAAATTTCCCAAATTAGACTGCATGTGCCCTTAGATCTTTAGAGATATACGTGTGATCAGGATATGATTCTATCACATTCCTCAACAGGAATGCAAAATATCTTAATGCAATCTAAATAAAGGTCTAATCCCCATTCAACAGGGAGTTGAAGAGAAGGAATTTCCTATGAACATACTTTGGCTTTTAAAGCACAGTCTATCACTACACATCTATGAATAAAGATAGATTTCAGATCACTTCGTGACTCATTTACTATATAAAAGCTATTTTTAAAAGCATAGCCTATCAATTTATAGCACAACCACCTTTGCAGGAGCTAATGATGACATAAGCTTGAGAATCGAGTTTAACCTTGTCATCAGAGGCAGTATACACATGCTGGTTAAGGAGGATCTGCAAAACTTCAGCATGCTTTTGCAAGTCAAGTCTGTCTCTTATTGGTTGGTAATCTTCAGCAAGTCACTTTTAACGCTTCTCTGCTTTCACATCCATCTCGGAGGACTGACTGTTGTGAGAGCTAAGTAAGATAATACACATAAGTGTACATACGTGATATGTCAACAGCTATTTTGGAACACTGCTACAAGGTGAGGTCACCTGGTATTGATATACAGACCTGGTTTCAGATTTCCACCTATTTCCATTTGAGAGCTGACCTACACACTTGTGACACTCTGAACAAGATGGTGTGTGATCAGGGGGTAATGTTGGCATGGTACTTGTAGTTATGAGAGGAAGTGACCATTGACGCATTGGTGATGAAAGCATGGTTAACTGAGTGACTCTCAGTGAATGCATTGTTTTTAGGATGTGGAAACTCACCATTGCTGTATTTTTAACTCTTTTGGATTTTTTTTGAGAAAAAGGTATTGCATCTGCTTGAAGGTTTTAAAATACGTATTGCTCTCACTCTTGGCCATAAACTTGCTTTAGCATGAAAAGGACACTATTGATTTTCAAAATTCAATTTTTACAAAAACCAAGTCTGTTTGTTATTAGGTGAACTTGTAGTGCACAGTTGTTCTAAGACATTTTAGCCAGTTAGTGGCTAAAATTAGTGGCTCGGCCATTACTCGGCCTAACCATTTCTTCTTCAGTAAAATTCTCACTCAGGTCTTTTGTACCAAACTGCTCATGTCTTCCATCCCTAAAAATAAAGTTCTCTTATGTTTCCTACCCACTAGGTAAGCACCTCATCCCTCTGCTCTCCATTACAGCTCACTCTCTATCTGGTGTCTCCAGTCAGGCACAGTGGGGCCCGGTGGCCACCAGGGGTGGGCATAGGGGTGAAAGAGGATAGGCTGCCTGGTGTGCCACAAAACATCAGAACTAAATTAGCAGCAGAAATGAACCCGAAAAGGCCAGGCTTCCATCCAGACTTCAAGAGGACTAGTAAACAGGGATCCAGTCTCAGCGGTTTATATGCTGGCACTGTGGGGTTTGACGCCTGGGTCCAAGCCCTCGCTCAGGCATTTATCGGTTATGTGACAATGGATAAGGGACTTCATTTCTCTGTGTCTCTTCTGTAAACTGAGGAAAATAAGAGTAGTACCAGTTAGGGTGACTAAATAATAGATCATCCAAACCAGGACCCTTTGAAAGTGAAAGAGGGAGCCATTAATAATTATGCTAAGACCATAGGCATAACTAGGGGCTATGCACAGACAAAATTGGTACAAGCTCACCTTGGTAATAATTTCTAGCTCTTATGGTTGCTGTGAAAATCAAATAAGGTAATCCGTGTGAAATCATTGTACCAGGCATAAGAGCGTCATAACTGTCAGCAACATGAGTTTCATAGTCAAGAGGTCCAATCTGAACAACCCAATCATAAGAAGCACCGAGCACCTTTTGAACTTGGCTCTGTGTGGAGATCAGCCAGCAGGCATAGAGGCTAAATTTCAGGTTGAGAGGGGATGTGGGCCCCAGACATCAGGGGAGATATTGAGGCAAATTTCCAGCATGGAAGGGGTGCACAGCAGGCAGAAGCAGATTATGGATATGCTGTCGTCCTGGAGAGAAGCTGGAGCAAGGAACAGGAACTGGATCTGAAGCATCACCAGCCATTCTGACTTCAGATTGGAAGCGGAAGAAGGAAAGGGAAGGAGAGTTCTGTTTGCTCTATATCCAGATTCTCAAATCTGCACCTCTCGCTGCAAAATCTCCTCCAACCTCCAAATGCCTACTTCTACATTTCCATCTGAATATTCTGCCCCCTGCCAGATTCAACACTGCCTTTGGGCCTTGTTTCTGAACCAGCTCTTCCTGGCAACTGCCTTACTGCTTTTAATAGCTGCGCCATTTTCCCTCAGCCATTGGGGTAATCTTTGCTGTTTTCCTCTTCATTGTCACCGGTGTGCAACAGGCAACAAGCACAGCTCACATGCACCTGATGATGCAGGACAGGAGTCAGAGGCCAGGCTGTGCTGGGAATATACTCGAAACCCAGTGCTTGATGCCATAGAGGACTAATCTCAGGAAGAGTGAGCCCAAGAATTGAAGTTCAGAGCTACCAGCAAGCCAAGGAGGACCACACTAGAATCCAGAAAGAGAGTCATTACCAGATGTGGAATGTGGTCCAAAGCCACAGAGGGGATTTTAGATCTGATGACAGATTCCCAGAGGGAGGCCTGGTGGCCAAAAGAAAGCAAAGAACCCAAGAAGGCTCTTTGCAAGAGTGAGCAGGATGTGGGTGTGTAGGCATGGGGATATGGACAACACTCTGTCAAACAAACATGTGTCGCTCCAGCTGTCTCTTGTCTGAGTTTTCCCCAATGTAGATTCCAAAAGCCATGAAGTTCTGTACCCTCAGATCTCCTAGTGACTCATGAACACATTCCATATTTCGGTCCTTGCACCCCCCACCCCCGTTATAGTTCTTACCACTTTCAAACTCATGGTATTCCCAGAGCCAGACACCAATGACTTGAAAAATGGCAATCTATTTCCACTTTCCAGTTAGAGTTATGCCAATTATAAGTCTTCCATATATTTTCTTAACATTTTTCCTCTATTACTGCTTGTCTGTAAGTCGGCATGAGCAGATGAATAAAAATGAATGAATAAGTAGCAAACGAACTCACGACAATGATTCAGAAGCATCTGTTTTTCTTGGCTCAGCACCTTGGTGCTATTTGTATTATTATTGTTCTTTTTAAATATTTACTCACACCCTCCCTGCATTCTCCTTGGTGTCAGAAAACAAGGGAAGCTTTCCCTTCTTCAGATCATCTCTGTGCTCTCATCTCTTCCAGCATCTTGCTCCATCCAGTGTCTCTCTCCCCTCTACTGGCTCCTTCCCCTCAGCAGCATAAAAGCTTCTCCCAGATATTAAATAAACAAACAAAAATAAAACCGCTTTCAACCCTGAAATTTCTATGGCTACAGCACTCTCTTGCTTTCCCTCCCAGGCAAACAACTGGGAAGAATCATCTAAACACCCTATTTATTTCCTTGCTCTTCTCCCTTCACCCTTAACCCAGGGCAATTGGCTGCTGGCACTCACTTCATTGAACTCCCTCCATCAGAGTCACCAGTCAGTCCTGCCACATGGTTTTCACATGGAAAAAAGATGGTAGAAGTCCTTCCAGGTACATTTTTTCCTCTTACAAATGTCTTGTTCTTGAAATTTCACTCACAGAATGAAATTTCGTGTGAAAATCTTCTTCAGCACAGTTATTGCAGGAGAGAGGTTTGGCTTAATGGGGTGTTAATACATCAACTTGCCTTCCTCTCTCCCTCCTTTCCTTCCTAATAAATGTGAAAAGACAGAAGGATGGAAAAAAGGAGTGGGGAGAGGGAGAGAGGGAGGGATGGAGAGAAGGAAGAAGGGAGGGGGGAGAAAAGGAAGAAGTTTTCTCCATTTAATGCATATTTCTCCATTTAAGGAATATTCACTGAAGGCTAGCCTGTGCCAGGCACTATCCCAGGCCCTGGAGATATAAACATGAAGATGAGAGCTCTAGCCCCTTGGAACTTACAATCTGGTATAAATCTCAAGTAAAACATGATTTCCTCTTAATATTATCCATAAACACCATAATTGTATTTTTTGGTGGATTCTTTGGCCTAAACTGAGCATTGTCTGGTTTAATGCCCACAATTTCAGATAAGAAAAATTAAACCCAAAGAAGCAACTTTTCCCAGCTCCCCAACCTGATAGTTGCATCCAACAGTACACAATAGTAAATATTAAAAGTTAGTTTATTGCCTGCCAAGCGCTTGGCAAAGCTCAGGGATGGAGTGAAAGCTTTATGTGTGACGGAACAGGTTTGCTCTGATCCTTCTTCAGACTGCATCCTGAGTGATGTCACCAGGCAGTGAAGCAGTCACTGTTGATTTGGGAAGTGACCTCAAATTAGAAAATTATGATATGTCAAAGGATAAGAGAATTTGACTTTTTATTTCACCTTTTATGAAAAAATACAGCTGGCTCCCAAGAACACATTCATGGTGAGTCTTTTGAAGCCACGAAAATTATTTCCTGCCATTTATGAAAAACACTGGGGTCATGCAAGTCACAGACACACGTACACACACACACACACTAGCTTTAAAACTCATGCTTCAATCTTCTTGCTGCAGTTTCTAATGGTTTCTGTGGTCAGTTTCTAAAATTACAAGGGAAAAATCATGACCTTTGGGGAACTCCTAGTGTCTGGAGACGTGTGTTCTGTTTAATACAGTCATTACTGGAATTGTGCTTTCCACGCGTGCAAGACCAAAAGGTGAGTGATTGAACAGAGGAAGAGGCAACCCACTTTTTTTCCCTCTTTCTTTTCTCTTTGCTTTATTGTGATAAGAACCCTTAACATGAGATCTACCCTTTTAACAGATTTTTAAGTGTACACATGGCATTGTTATCTACAAGCACAGTGCTGTACAGTAGATCTCGAGAACTTGTTTATCTTGCATGACTGAAACTTTATACCCATTGATTAGCAACTCCCTCTTTTCCCCTCCCCTAGCCCATTTGTTTTTAAATAGACTTACTTTTTAGAGCAACCCAGCCCACTTTTAAACTGCATTGTTTTGAGCACTTCCTGCCTCCAGCTGATGGAAAGTAATAGTGCCAATGCTGTTAGGAGGCCAACAGAATTTCAACATGTTCACAACGTCTTGAGGTGTCTTTATCAGCAGCAGGGCAGGCTGAAGGCATTGAGAATGGTGACTCCATGAGCCAGCCAGGGCTTCTGTGTCTTTCCTTCAGAAAAAGCTGCTCAAAAGGGTGCTCTAGCTATTACTAGAAAGAAAATCGGTCACCAAAAACTGTTGTGTTAATTTGACATTGAAGAAGTTAACTTACTAAAAGGGTTTAGTGCTGTTTTGTGTCAACAGGGGGCAGCCAAGGATTATTATGGGCAGTGGTATCTTACCAGTATTTAAAAATTATTAGCTTTAAAGTTATCGGTTAGTTAGTCATAGTAAAGTCTCAGCAATCATTCACGGTATGTGTATTTAGCAACAAGTATATAGGAGCCAACAGTAGGTGCTGGGACTTTGGTAAGCCACGGGTGGGGCTTACAGGGGTACGCAGCAGTGTATTTACAACGGAGTTCCTACAATCGAATTTTATTCAAAGTACTATGGAAGGACAGAGAAGGACAGTTAATTTGGCCAGGGGAGTTAGATACGGTTTCTTAGAGGCTATTTGAGCTGTGTCATGAAGGATGAATAAATGACATAATGAATAAATGAATAAATGGGAAGAGAAGTGTTTCAAACATGAAACATGTCCTTCAAGAAGGCACTCCTCTTTTGGAGGCAGATGCCACTTCTCCACTAGATGCTGAAATCGCTCAGCATAACGGGCGCCCCCTGGTGTCCATTGTGAGAAGAGGCCTCAAGCATAAACATCCTTTTGGGCTATATTGTCCTATAATGGAAAGAAATTTCAGAAGGTTTCAGTTTTGAGTTCGAGTTTGGGGTAACCCTCTCAAGGAGCATTTGAGGTCCCTGATGGTGGGAGGTGGGACTGTGTTATCCTTCCACCGGGAGATGGCCCTTAGGAGCAGAATCATCTCTGGCAGTGCAACTTTCTCAGCTAGAATCAGAGAAAAGACCCACAATCCTGAAATTACACTTTAATGATTCTTGTTGACTTCATGTTTAATCAAATGAACCTTTTGTTCGAAAAAGGCACATGTAACGCCCAGAAACACTCTTGATTTATTTTACTTTCAAATGAAAGGTTTTATCTAATAGTTGTTGTTCCAAATTTTATGGAGTAGAGTTGTGGGTATTTCATTAGCACCCTTAATCCCTAATGGCCTTCATTGTCTGCTAAAACCACAAGAAATATTGTCTCTTTAAAGTTCTATGACGTGCATTTATTCTGATAATATAAGGTCAATGACTCCCAAGCCACTTTGGTGATAGAAGTCACGTTTTCTTGCCTAAAATGTTCAAAAGCAACCGGGGTCGTCTATCTGCTCCTCAGGTCTAATCGTAACAGAGCTCATGGTTAAGTTCAGTTAGGTCTACACAAAATAAATATTATAGTGACAAAACCAAGATGCTATTTAATAATCATAAAAATGAAAAATACCATTTCTGAACATGTCCTATGTGCTCAGCCTTTTCTCATTTAATCTGTGACGTAAGTATATGATTACCCCCTGTAGTGCGTTGAATGGTGCTCCTCAAAAAGATATGTCTGTGTCCTAGTCCCTGAACTGGTGAATGTACCCTATTTGGGAAAACGGTCTTTGCAGATGTAATTAAGTTACAGATTTTGAGATAAGATTATCTTGGATTATCTGGGTGGGTCCTAAATCCAACAACAAATGTCCCTATAAAAGATAGAAGAGGGGAAGACAAAGAGAGAAAGGGAGAAGGCGATGTGAAGATGGATCAGAGATCAGAGTTACACAGACGCAAGCTGAAGAATGCCTGGAGCCACCAGAAACTAGAAGAAGGGACGAAGGAGTCGCCCCTAAAAACCCTCAGAGGGATTGTACACCTGCCGACTACTTGATTTGCTGACTACTCTGGCCTGTGAAAGAATAAATTTCTATTCTGTTACTGTAAGCCACCCAGTTTGTGATAATCCATTATGGTAGACCCAGGACACTAACACATCCCTATTTTAAAGTTGAGAAACTTGAAGCTCAGAGAGGTTAAATAATTTCCAGGGCCACACAGCTAGCATTAATATAGGGTAGACTGGTGTTTGAACTCATTTTTCTGACTCAAGAAGCTGTGCTCTAAGCATAAAGCCACAGGTCTGGCTTAACAGTCTAGAGAGCATCTTTTTCCTAAGAAAAAAATCAAGAACGCCAACAGTGTGCTGATGCAGAATTTCAAACAGCAGCTTCCTGTCTCCAGAATCAATTGTTTGCATTAAAAGACCCATTAGGGTCTGTCCATCGACAATTCAGGACACAGAGGGCCCAGCTTCCAACTCAGGGATAAGGTAGTTCTACACTCGCCCACCAAAGGAGCAGTCCTGGTCTCACTTTATCTCCCTAATCATATGTATAATCATCTTGACTCATGCTGGGCAATAATACAATGGAGAATGAACATTAAATTAAATCTATAAAGAGGCTGAAATCAATCAAGCCCTTCAGGAAACTAATTTTAGAAAAGAGGTCATTAGATATAGTAGAGTCAATCTGGAAATCAACTGAGAAACAGGATCTCATGTTTTCTTTAGAAAAAAACCTTTTTGTCATGAGATAGAATTTTTATGACCTTACGGCAGAGAAGTATAGCCGCCACAAAAAAACTACAAGTCTCTAGTGGTCAAAATAGTTATTTTACGCTCCAAGAAGAGGGCATCACTGCTCTCCCCACACACAGAGAACAGCAAACAGCAGCGGATTCTCTGTAGGCTAGCAGGCAAGCTCTCAGCGACACAAGGACATGATTTCAATAATTGGTGAATTCAACGGAAGGAAAAAAGTCTTTAAAGCATGTAAAGTTTTGGCAATTCCAATCAGACCTTTACTAGGGCAGAGTTGATTGAATGTTAACTACTCCTGTACTTGCAGCCTTGATTTTTGCCAAATTGTTGTATTACCAGCTAGTATAGATTTAACAAAAATCCTTTGAATCAACAACTTAATGTTTTCCCGTAAAATTTTATTTTAAATGAAAACTGTAAACCTTGACCGTAAACCAGTTGCCAAAAATAGAATAATTAAAAATAATTTTAAAATATAAGGACAAAATTAAATATACGTTGCCATTCAGTTCTAGCTCAATACTGCTGGCTATCACAGTTTAAGCCCAGAGTCACTCTTCTCTTTGTAAGAAGGTGGAGAAATGTGAGGCAGGTGGTAAGGACAAACTAACACTAAGCTGACACTTTACCCTTGGTGTGACCAGGAGTATTGAGAGAGAAGTGAAAAAGAAAAAACCTTTCACACTATGATTCAATGTTATTTAAAGCTGTGTGTGAAACTACCTAGAGTAATCTTGAGTATGATAACTGGTATGCATTTCACACTTTGGGGAAAAGTACTCATATTTTTGGGAGAGGGGGGCAGATAGAAGTAATTTGCCAAAACAGAGCAAATACTATATATATATAGTACTGACTATATATATATATATACTTTAAATATTTGATTAATATGAAATCCATCTTCATTTTTCTCCCCACAGTTACTTCATGGACTGTTTCTATCCCTTCCGTTTATTGTAATCTTAGTTTGAGTGGCATGGGTTACTATAAAATCCCCTAATGGTTGTTTCTGACTGTAGTCTTTCTTTCTTTTAGGTTGGTTTATGAACTTACTCATCTCACAGCTTTGGTTGAAAACCTTCAAAACCTTCCTTAAATCTATCAAGTGATTCAGATGAAGAGCCACTCACAAAGCCCTTGTTATTTCAACTCTCATCTGCCAGGTAAACCAATAGTTTCCTTGCCATGTCTTAACTATTTAAGCACTCTCCCATTTATGCTTTTGCTCCTGCCACATTTTGTACTCGGAGTCCCTTTGAAAGCTTCCAGGCAAAACCCCAGTCCTTTTCCAAAGACCAGCTCAGAAAGCACCTCTGCTGAGGCCCGGTGATCAAAGTGACTTCCTTCTACTGCATTCCCTTCTATTTCTCTATCACACACTGCCCAACATGAGTTATTTGAGTATATTTCTTATTTGTATTGATGGTTTTAATTTATGTTTGGAGAAAGAAAGCAACAGGAAAGTGATAGGCCTGTTGCTTAGGGTTGAAGAAAAATATTGATGGATATCAAAATTGAGCCCTCAGATTGCTTCTATCTCTTCAACATCAACAACCTGTGCTTAAAAAGGGTAAAGTGAACCTTGAAAAGGGGAAAATGAAGGCTTCAATTTTAACAGAGTACTGGTAGCCCTGAGGACTTGAACTTCAAGCCCATGAAATTACGTTGTAGTGTATTGAGGGAACTCACTCCACTGCGATCAGGGGCTCTGAGGATGGATGGTCAGGCCAGAAGACTGGAAATGTACAAATGCATCACAAGATTTATAAAAGGAACGTGAGGTGGGTTCTGCAATCCATCATCTTGCTTTATGTTTATTTCCAGCAAATTTCTAGAGCGGACACTAACAGGATGCTTTGTCGGCTCTTGGGAAAGGAAAAGGTGGTTAAGAAGAGTCAGTACAGATCACTTACATCGGATAGGGTCATAACAAGCTTGTTTCCTTTTCCTTGGCCTGAGACAGGATAATTGTATGAACTGTATAAAGGCACCGGACAAGCCCTCCGAGGTGTTTTTGTAGACATCCTGGAGGGTGGTTTCTAGCAGTGAGCAACACTGCTCTCTCTCGGCTCTGTTAAATTAGACACATGCATTAATGACACATGTGACTAGGTCATGGGGCCAGTATTGTTACAGATGACATGAAGTTAGAAGCAGAAGTAGTTAGTAAATTGACATAGCCAGAATCCAAATGTTCCCACATGCAGGCTAAGTCTAAGAAGATGCACTTCAATGAAGATTAAAAGACCTTGATTTAAATTTTTAAAAAAGTCATGACTATATAGAGATGTGCCCTATTGCATTCATGAAAAAGACTTGGGTATTAGTATAAAGCATCTTGTGGTGAAGAATGTGATGTTAAGTTGTAGCAGCAGAAAAACAGAATTTAGAATAAAGGTGAGTGTAATCCTGGTTTTCTTGGCACTGATGGAATGTTGAAAACTATTCAGTTCTTGGTGACAGAGTAGGAAGGATAGGGACAAACTAGGACCCATTTAGAAAAAGTAATGAAGATATTGAAAAACGTGCATGAGGAAGTTCTGAAGAATGATGATTAGCTTTGAAAAGATAAGACTATATCAAGCATGAGAACTGTTATCAAAAACTTAAAAATAGCCATGTGAAAAGAATTCTGCCTAATTACGAGCATGGCCGGTGATGAGCATTCTACATTTTGAGAAACTCTATTACCATCTAACTATTTTAGTAGGGGGTTGGGAAAAAATAAAAGTCACCCTCTATGTATAGCAAAGACAATATGCTCAATATGACCCTAAGGAGGGGATTTAAAGCCATTGCTGGAAGTTCTTAGAGGTCAATTCTGACTTAATGTAATAAAGAATATTCTAGAAATAAAAGCTGTACCAAAAATGGAACTAGCCATCCCGCCATTCATCCAACAACGATTTCTTGAGTGAAGATTCTTTTTTATGCCTGGTGATAGATCTTGGGTAGCTGACACTTGTACCCCTGAGGCAGTATTAAACCAATACCTTTATGCTGATGTTATGAAAACATTCATGTTTTAAGAAGATACACAAAACATATTTATTAGCATTTATGGTTTTCAATAATCAGCTGTAATTTTTTTCTCAAAATTTATTTTCTGTAGGCTGACGAAAGTTTCTCTGGGTAACTACCTAAATTTCCTTAGAATTAGCAGTTAGAAGCACTAGTGTCATTTCCTCCACCAAACTGTACAGAACTATTGTTATGTATCAAAGATCATATTACAGAGCTGGTGGGATCATGAAAAAAATCAAGGCCAGCTCTCTAGTCTTACAAATGAGGAAACTGAAGTGCAAATGGGTAAGTACCTCGTATACGGGACATTTACAATATGAGAGCATAGGTCCACTGAATCCGTCCTTAGTATTTTATCCAAAACTCTGCCAGCTGTACACGATATTCCAAGGTCACTGTTTGTTGACACAGAGATGGACTAGAATTGAACTGAACAAGCACAACCATGCCAAACAAACACTATTGCCTCCTTTCATAAACTGGGCCTCATTGGCCGTAATATTTAAACATCCGGTAAGTTATGCACTTATTATGTGAAAACGAAGCCTCCACTGCTGATAGATTTACTAAAAGATTCCAGGGTTGTAAATCTAAGCGACTTCAGCCTCACATGATATCACAGGCCAGCAGCCAACTTTGGAAAGACCCAGTCATGATGTGAGGATATGGCGCCCTCTAGGGAGAATTACTTGAAAAACCAGGTCAACTGGTAAGTAAGGGGTCATGTGTGACTGACTTTTAAATAGTCTAGTTAAAATTTCATGTCCCCATAGAAAGTTTTCAACTAAAATAAGTATTTGATTTTTAGCTAAGATGTAACAGTCTATCTACCAAAAAATAAAACATCAATTGTTGAATCAAAATATTAAAAATAGCTGATCTTAAGCTCGACCAGAGTGAAACCTAGGCAGTCAAGCTGTCAGAATAATAAAATACTCTCAGCTGAATTTCTAAGATGGTAAAAACTAAGATGGAATTTTTCTCTTTGAGATTTCAGAAACAAAGTGTGAAATATCCAGTGTATCCTTTTATTTGCTTCAACCAAATAAGAGATTACTTTTGCAGTCATCCTGCAAATCTCATTTCACCTGGGTGGCTCTTGGCGAGGTTAGTGGAATGTCTGCAGAGAAGAAATATAGACGGAAGGGTGTGAAGAAAACAAGGATAAAGGCAACCCCTGAGACTTAAAAAAAAAGGGGCTGGAAAACTATATTCAGAGTTTGTTTAAAAAGGAAAACTCTCCAACAGCAACGAATTCAAACTGGCCACTTACAAGACCTGCCTATGAATTTTCATTTTGACTGAAGAGTATGCTTGGGTTCTACCTGCACTTAATGATGGGGTCAGTTCCTTCAAGCTGCTCTGGATATGATTTCTGAGAGACTGAGAAGGGCCTTTGTATGGTCTGCCTTCTCTTGGCTGAGGCATTAGATTCCTTTAACAGGTGCAGTAGTCAGCTGTTGCTGAGTAACAAAATACCCCAAAACTCAGTGGCTTAGGAAAAAAAGTAACCATTTTTTATTGCTAAGGAGCCTATGGGTTGGCTGGGCAGTCCTGCTGGTGTTGGCTGGGGATTCACTCATGTGTCTGCCATCAGCCGCAGGTCAGCCAGGCAGCTCTGTGAATCTCTGGGACCTTGGCAGACTCCCTTTTCTCCACTAAGCATGATCCTCTGGCAGACATAGCCCTGGCATTCTTTCACGATGAAAGCAGAGGAACAAAAGAGGAACCAGAGGCACTCAAAACTTGTCAAGTCTCCGTATGTGTGTTAAGTTTATTAGTCTCATTGGCCAACGAGAATCATAACCGCGAGCCCAGAAGCAGTGCTGGAGGGCACCCCAAAGGGCCTGGATAGAGAGAAATGTGAAGACCTGGGGAGGTTAATCCATCAATCTTCCAGGACAGGGAACAGAATCTTATAGGATCCAACTAGAAGTAAGGCACACACCTAAAATACCTCACACAAAGGGACCAGTCATGGTACACGGGCCTGACGGTAGTTTCTTTTCAAGAGTGGAATTAGAGACAGGGAAGGAGGACCAGGAAAAGAAAAGAGAGAAAGAGTCGGGGGGAAGAACGGAAGGATACAATCAACTTTGCTGCTCACTCACCAGGATTGCCTGGGGGGCTTGTCGAAGCACAGATCCCTGGGCCCCAGACTTTCTGAATTAGGAGGTGATGGGTGGGGCCTGCGAACTCACATTTCTAACAAGTTCCCAGGTGAAGCTGATGCTCCTGTGGGAACGGGGGCCAGGGGCACACACTTTGAGAACTAGCACTAGAGAAAGCCCAGGTGGGGCCCAGAAAGGAACTTCAGGTACTCATTTGTTCTAAGATCAGTTCAGATACTTCACTTTTTGGTTCAAGTCAGACAGTTCATACAATTGGGTGGGTGGGGGGTTCCACATTTTTAAAGAATGAAATGGAGTTGGGAATATTGATTCAACCTGGAAAAACAGATACAGAAAAGAAAACCAAAGTATTTTATAGGTGAGCCATCAACTAATCCAGGATTAGAAACAGAACTTTCCTAGTGCTAAATCCTGCAAAACTGTTCTTTCAAAGAAGCATTTAGCTTGTATTAAATAGACCAGCTAATGAGGGATATAGCACAGCAAAGGCATATGGACCCCATCATCCTCCATCATAACTGCTCTAAATCAACCCAAATGTAAGAGGTACAAACCTCCAGTTATAAAATAAATAAGTCACAGGGATGTATAATACAGCATAGGGAATACAGTCAAAAATATTCTCATAACTTTGTACGGTGACAGATGATTACCAGACTTATTGTGGTGATTTCAGAATGTATATAAATGTCCAATCACTGTGTTATACACCTGAAATTAACATAATACTGTATGTCAACCATACTTTAATTTAACAAAGACGTAAAAAAATAAAAATAATCAAACTAAACATGAATAAGAAGGCTGATAGATTCTCAGCTGACAAGTCCAACACTTTGAAGGAAAACAGAGTGAAATATTTCAAGTTTCAGAAGCGAGCATAACTAGGACTCAGTCTGTCTGACAGCAGGGCATGCTTTTTCTGATAAAGTTATGTAGTGATGGAAACCAGTGATATGCTATCTGTAATAACACACATGTATAGTCCAAATTTTTTCCCAGCAAGCAAGTCTTGCCAAATAATCAGGTTCAAAGAAGATTTCACGCCCATGAAGATTACTGTGAGAACAAAAAAAGACGATGTCACAGTCATTGCCAGAAAGGACTATGGATTTATATGGAAAGTAGAGAAGTCATAGGTGACATTTTCTTTCTTTGCTTTGGGGAAGAAAATTAAATAAAAGCATCATATCTGCCACCCAGACAAGCCGGCTAGAGTATTCACACCAGAAGTTCCAGCTTTTTAAAGTGATTCCCTTTAATAGGTTGGGAAATCAGGTTTGCCTAAAGAACATGTGAAAAGCCAACTAACTTAGCTCTTAAAGAATGTTGAATACTGACATCAACGTCACCAGCCACCAGGAGGGTAAACAGACGTCTTCAGTATATGTATGGCTTTCCTATAGAATAACAGTTTTATGATATAGTTTTTAAGATGAAATGCATTCATTTAGTCCTGATCTTTAATGAGGAAACAAAACAGAAGATTCTATCCTTTAGCAAAGAAACTCAGCCAAATCAAGTCCAGAGCTGGGTGGAGTTGAGTCAAAGGAGGACTTTGGGGCTTGCTTTTGGGGACATCTGGCTAATAGCAGGGAGGCCACATCAAGATGCAAATTGCCACAAGCATTATAAAAAGGCACCCAAAATATTAGGCTGTGAAAGAAAGGTCTAGCTGCCTTGAGCTACAGCATAAGCAGAAGTACCCAGAGCCAACACGGCCTGAGCAGCTCTTTGAGACGAATCCCACTGAGAACCACTCCTGGGAGCAAACTCAGTGCAGATATGCATCTGAATGAAAACTAGCTTCTGTGCACTACCTGGGAGAAGAAAAATAAACTGGCCCCCAAATTCACCAAGGGGGTAAGAGGGCTCGGAAATGGCTTTACACGGTATTATTACTATCAGTAAGGGTTCAATGGTATATACGACAGGTTTCCGGATTTCTCAAAATGAGGCCCCACTCGTTCAGAATTTGAAGTCCACAAAAGGCAGGGTGAAAATGTCCCCTCTGATTACACGAAGGGAAGCTTGAGGCCCAGTTACTTGACTTGCCACAGGTTATACTAAAGGCTGAAGGCTCTCTTTCTGGGTTTCTTGACTCTGGACTGGACCAGACCACAATGGACGGTAATCAGATATGATCCTTTCACAGGAACCAAAGGCTAAAAGTATCCTGAATTACCTCTTTGTGAGACAAGGAACTTTGAAAAGTATTTGGAGGCATCCATGACAATTAGGAAGAAGATATAAATCACCCAAAATATACTTCTCAGTTCATTTTATTTCAGTAGTAATTTCTTTTGTTTTAAAGATTGGCCTTGAGCTAACATCTGTTGCCAATCTTCCTCTTTTGTTTCCCCTTCATCACCCCAAATCCCCCCAATACACTGTTGGATATTCTAGTTGTAGGTCCTTCTGATTGTGTTATGTGGGATGCCACCTCAGCATGGCTTCCTGAGCAGTGCTAGGTCCGCGCCCAAGATGCGAACTGGAGAAACCGTGGGCAGCTGAAGCAGAGCGCACAGACTTAACCGCTCAGGCATGGGGCCGGCCCCTCAGAAATAATTTCATACTAAAGTCTATCTACTTCCACTTTATTTTCAAAATAAGAAAGAGGAAGACAATTCCCAAATCTTTTAATCTATTTGTGTAACAACATCTGTTTTCCCAGATTTATACTCAGCTTTCAAGAAATTACAGCACCAGGAGAAGTTAGCTTTTCCATCAGATAATCAAAAAGGGATATTAACAATAAAACTAACACATACAGCTCCTTAGAGGTGACAAGGCACTTACAGTTCACAAGCATTTATCTCATTTGATGCTCACAACTAGCAATAATAATAACGGTTAATAATTCTGAACATTGACAATATAACAGACACAATGTTAAAAATTACTTGCTTTTAAAAAAATTTAATCTTCACCAAAACTCTATAGGACAGGTGTGATTATTGTCCCTATTTTCACAGAAGAGAAAATTGAAGGGCAGAAACGTTCTGTTGCTTGCCTCAGGTCACACAGACTTTAATATTCATAAGACTTAGTTGCATATCAAAACATTTGGAAATTTATTTTCCTGACTAGCTACAGCAGAGTTAAATAATAACTCAGTCTTGATGAATTCTCGGAGTTAATTCACACCAAAGAAAGTACAGAGATAATTTCTTTGTTAAAATCAAACCACCTTCCCTTTTATTGCAAATACATGGAGTTTTCAGTACCCTAAAGAAAAATAAGAAAATAATTGTTTACATATTAGATAATAAGGATCATCAAAAATTCCCTGATTATAAAGGTCCCTGATCACTCAAAAATATGTTTATTGGTGCTTGAAGATTTAAATGTGCTGCTATGAAAGGTATGGTAAGGCTTAAAGTATTCTAAAGTATTACCTCTCAGAAATGGTGCCAGGAGAAATACAATTAAACCCAATTCATCAATGTGTGTTTCTCTTAACTAGTAAGATCATGAACAGAAAGTTTGTGATTCTGATATGAATGAAATTTTGTAGGTCAGACACCACAGCCAAAGTGAAGTGGAGAGTTGGGACGTGTGCACACATCAAGCTGGATTCTCAAATTACCTAGACAATAAGCCTCTCAATGCTTCACTCACTGTGCTTGGTTTGGGGCAACCTAATTTATCTGCGCCCGACATTACTTAAGAACAGACATCAGTGATGGCATCCTCCACGTGTTTAATGCTAGTTTTTGAAAGAGGAATTTGCAATTTCCTTTGGTTCTCTTCAGTTTAACCACTGACTCCCCAGGACCGTCGATCATGTCATAGAATTGAGATAGAAAATTCATCACAGCTGCAGGGCTGTGTGTGTGTTTGAGAGAGAGAGAGAGAGGGAGGGGGGCAGGAGCGGGAGAGGGAAAGGAAAA
This sequence comes from Equus quagga, assembly GCF_021613505.1. Lineage (NCBI taxonomy): Eukaryota > Metazoa > Chordata > Mammalia > Perissodactyla > Equidae > Equus > Equus quagga. Next base: position 45,556,759 of record NC_060283.1, on the reverse strand, counting down.
GAGAAGGAAGGAGGAACCAACAGTAGGTGAGGATAAGTAAGTAGCTCAGATATTGAGCTTTCCAAGCCTTTAAAAGCCTTACATATTTCGTCCTTCCTCTTCCTGAGTACTTTAGCAAACTGCCACTTAGAAACAGCCATAATTTAAAAATCTTTAGGAAAGATGCCTGTGTACTTCCTCTTACAAGGACATTGTGCAAATCTCTTTTTAATCAGCCTCATCCCTGCTGGTTGAAGTCGCCTCGTCCTGTACTCATCTGCTGATTGTGCAAGCCCAGGATGTGACATGTTCTCAGTGATAGAGGTGGACGGACGCCCAGTAAGAGGACCACGCTGACCCCTCAGGAGAGTTGGTGCAGCTCAGCCAGGGTAAGAGTCCACTAGGCATGACAGGGTGCCCTGCCAGAGCTTCATCAAAGTGCACAAAAATTAAACAACAGCTTGATTTCCCCATAGAAATGAATGCCTTTCTTTCCTTCCAGGACCTCACAGTTCCCAATACAAAAAATTTTTCTTTTAGTGAGGATATTCTGTTGTAGCAAAGATGAGATTTTAAAAACATCTGCCACCAAGAAATCACCATTTCAGAATTTTAGATGTACTTGGGATGCTTCCCTCCTTAAATATGATTTATATTGTACCAAACTGCAGAATTAAACTATATTAGAGCATCATACATCATCTATCGTAATATATTATAGCATCTTGGGATAACATCCTTTTCTATTTTTTGTAAGCGAATTTCTTTTCACTTAATTAGAATTTTTCAGCGACTAAGCTGTTTTTAACACATGAACACCCAAAATACCATTTCGAAAATTTTTCAACGTCTCCAAAAGATACGGGAGAAAAGCATTTTGGGTGACTGTATTTCATAACCCTAAGAAGTAGGTGATATCCTTAAAAAATTTCTGAAAGTCAGAACATAAAGGCTATTTTCAAAAAAGAAATACAACTTAAGAACTCATTGGAAACAAATGCCTATAGTGGGATAAAAAATCCACAAATCAAAATGCGGATTTTAAACCCACATTTTGTCTCTGGGAATTTTGAAATGATATCACCTATGTCCTACAGTAACTAGGTATCATGGTCGCCTAAATGGTTATCTTATATATCTTTCGGAGACAATAAAAATTTTTGAAATGATGTTTTGGGTGTTTCTGTATTGAGAGAAAGCTTAGTTGCTGAAAAAATTCCAATTAAATGAAAAGAAATTTCCTTACAAAAAATCGAAAGGATTTTTTAGAAATAAAAGATGCTATAATTTTATTATAGGATATTATATTATAGTATTAGTATAATTATTAAGTATATTCTCTGTGTCATAATGGGTGAGATTAATCAGCTTACATTTATTGTGATTGATATTGATGTATTTAGATGAATGACTAAAATTTTATTTTGAGATGTCTACTAATCATGTCTTTTGTTTGTGTCCTTTTTTTCCCTATTATGCGTTTGGTTGAAATGGCATGTTTTAAATTCTTTTTCTCCTCTGCTGGTTTAGAAGCCCAACGTTTTATTTCTCCTCTTAATTTTAATACAGCTGAATTTAGGTTTTTTTTCTCTTTCATATCTTTAATCTCCTCTGAATTTCGTTCTGTGTGAATTCAGTATCGTCTTTTAATGCGTTAGCTGTCTCTTGAACTGTGTCTAGTCTGAAGTTTATTCCTTAAGTTCAGGGGTATCATTTTCATTTCCATGATTTCCAATTGGTTCATTTAAAAAAATCGATTATGTTCTTGTTTTGTTTTTCTTTCTACAGTCACTAATTCTTCCTTTACCTCTTGAAGATTCCAAGCAAACTTCATCATAAGGGGATGTAAAATACTTTAATGTGGTTATAATGTAATTTGATTGACCTCTATCATCTGTCTGTTCTCATCTGAAGATTGAATAAAAGTCTTATCAATTCCTGGGGAGAGGGAGTCTGGGTGGCGGTGTACTTCAGAAGTGACCACTTTATGATCATTTGGGATTTCCTCAATTTAGTGTATAGTACAAAATCTACACTAGTGACCTGTAGTTTTTTTTAAATTACTAATATATTCAATACATAAAAATATAAAACTAAAAACATTTCTTCTTTTATTTTTCCCACAGAAGCTGGAAGATAATCAAAACATATTTCATTTTCCTTATCATAATGCAACTTTGTAGGTTTTGTGATTGAACATCTATCAGATCCCCACTTTTCAATGATAGCAGCATTTTACTATACTTTCAAAGAAGTCTTTTCTGGATTCAACCATTATTTCCATGTAATCAGGACCAAATTCATCCTTTGATTGTTGATTTAAGGGAGCACTCTTCTTAGCACTCATCTTCCTCATATGTTCTGGAATTTTAGTCTGCAGACTAATCTTGATCAGATAATCAGAGTACGGGGCCATCCTACTTTCCACCCCAGCCTGGTGACTCCAACACATGGTGACAGGAGAGACCCAAGATCCAGGCCAGCTGGTAGCTCAGCCAAGGCTGAGAGGCTGTGTTTCAGGAATGTGGCTCCTAGGGATGGGACAGGGGTGGCAGCTTTGTCCACGCCTTTTCGAGGGCAATGGAGCCCCATTCCAACCCCTGGTTTCCAGGTTTGAGTCTCGTTTCCGATGCCTGCCTTGAATGAGGCACATTCAGTACAGGTCACTCAGAGGCAATACCCCTGTTCTACTTCTGGTTCTGCCATTGAACTATTTCTTGCTTTCAGTCCTGCTTACCACTTGGCGTTTCTGTTTCTTTTCTATTTTTATGGGAAAGACTTTTTTAAATCTTTACACTTGGTAGGGATAGGAAAGGTGGAGAGGGAGCCTTGAAATGCCAACTAAGGAAAATAAAATGCCACTAACTAAAAAGAAAAACAATCAGCTAAAATAAGAACATTTTGGCCAGAAATCTCACTCAAACTCTTTAAGCTTCAATTTCCCCATTATACAGCTTTTTTGAGACTTACATGAGATGGGATTATCTTGAGATAATCCCATCTTAAAATTCTTTGCAAACTATAAAGCCAAAAACCATTATGTACTATTTGTGTTTCTATTGTAGTCTATCATGGCTGCTCACTAGTCAGGTAGCTCTAACAAGTCTGGTTAACAGGTTTGTCACTAGCATATAATTTGCTGTTTAAATGTCTCACTATGACCTTTTCTATATAAAATACGCAAGTAAAATTGAAAAATAAAATAATTGGTCTGCATGTCAAGATTTTCTGTTTTATCTGGACTTATACAACATATAGAGAATTCTTAAATTTAATGCTCAAAATAAGGGTCATTTTTAATACAGTCATGTGTTGCTTAATGACAGGGACGGTTTCCAAGAAATGCATCATTAGGAGATTTCATGGTTGTGCAAACATTGCAGAGTGTACTTACATAAACCTAGATGGTATAGCCTACTATACACCCAGGCTATATGGTGCTAATCTTATGGGACCAATGTCGTATATGCGGTCCATCATTGACTGAAACGTCATTCTGTGGTGCATAACTGTAATATATTATAATATGTATTTATTTAGAAGCTTTTGACTAAGAAAAGAGAAACTTTCATCTTCAACTGATAGGAGTAAGAAGGCAAATATTCTATTAGAAATCCAGGAGGTGGTATTATCTAAATGTACATTCTTTCTAAATCGCAAGTCCTTTTACTTGTATTTTTAACATTCCAAGCTCAAGCCCAAATAACACTAAAATTAAACCAAGAAAAACTTTTGAAAGGATTTCCTAATCAAATCTGTTTTCCAATAATTTCATTTTTAGGAAATGACAAGAGTGGATGGGTCATTAAGTGCAGCTTTGGGCCTATGATATGTATTTCCAAAGGTTATGCAGTATGAGTAAGTCAAAGAGATCAGTTTAGGATGGAATTAGCCATCCAACTTCTATTTTTGAAGATAGCTTAACCACAGAAACAAATTCCACTGTTCACACATGTTATGTGGAGAGAAACAGAAATAAAACGATATTGTAATGAGAGCGAGACAGAAAGACACACAGACTCATTAACTGATTGATTCAGCAGTTTGATCTGATATGCCATTTGGGTAAAACATCTAAGATAATTATTCAGCATGAATACTTCTCCAGCTTGGCCATTTTCTTCGAGAGTTCTAAATGGAATTGCTTAGTGATTTTTTTCTGCTTTGTGAAGAAAAAAAAGAAAGGTGGATAGCACTGTGTAGTCAAAGAAGCCAATAAGTGAAGACATGCCTACTATTCAAAAAAAAAAAAAAAAAAGCCAAAAGAAAATGCTGGCCTTGCCGAATATATTTAAGCTGGCTCTCCTTTTAGATCTCCGCTAACAAAGTTAGGTTAATCATTGATGAAATCATCTAGAAAATTGAATCAAACAAAGCCTTGTGTTGACTGAGTTATCCAAGTAATCCTGGTTTGGGCTATAATTCTATTTATAATAGCATCTGCTTTTCTTTATCCCTGCCAACAGAGAACAGAGGCCACCGTCTGGTTGCCAGCCCCCATTCCCTGCCTCTCCATGTCAGCCTCTCTGCTGGAAGACCAGGAATTCACAGTCACGGAGGGCAGCCCCCTAGGTTAGAGCTGTCCCACACTCGTGTTTGACTGGATTTTCCACAACAGAAAGTGAGCTTTAAGGAATGTTATACCAACATGACAACTTGCTTTCCAAATGCAGTATTCATACATTTTCAAAGAAAAATACAGTGCATGAGGAAACATTTTCTTTTTTTTTTTTTTGAGGAAGATGAGCCCTGAGCTAACTACCGCCAGTCCTCCTCTTTTTGCTGAGGAAGGCTGGCCCTGAGCTAACATCGTGCCCATCTTCCTCTACTTTATGTGTGGGACGCCTACCACAGGATGGCATGCCAAGCGGTGCCATGTCCGCACCGGGGATCCAAACCGGCAAACCCCGGGCCGCCGAGAAGCGGAACGTGCGAACTTAACCGCTGCGCCACCGGGCCGGCCCCTCGAGGAAACATTTTTTATCACCATTATTTTTAACAAAGTATTTCGTCTCCTCTTTTCTACTCTGTGTTTCATATCAATCATGAGGACTAAATTGTTCATCTCTGTTTCTGAACAGCTGGGAGGAAGAAAGAGACCCAGGGATTGGTGTGGAGGCAGCTGCCATTCTTCGGAGGACTGAATTCGGGGGCCGAGTGAAATGAGCAATGTGCATCCCCTCTGAACCAGCCCTGCCTCTAGGATAGAGCATTCGGCTGGTTTCACAGAAGGGCAACAAGTTGCAGCTGAAGATGGCAGAGTTCTAGGCTTTTCCAAGCTGTCATGTAAATGGATGTAAAGCTCTGTTACCAATTAGCAACAATCTATTTTTGAATGGCTATACGTTTTCTGAACTTTTCTTTTTGAATTGTACAGAACACTTTGGTGATTACGTAAGAGAGAAAACAGCCTCATGCCTTGGGCCACATGGAGACCAATCATCCAACATCTTGTTCATCAGGCTCTCTGCCTGTGCAGCCCTCCTTAGAACTCCTATTATGTATGGGATTTTGAGTAAGTAAAGGCTGTCATCCTGACCACATGATATGATCGTTTCCTGAACAGATATGGAGTAATACCGCACTCCCCACTTAATACAGGATCTGGGTTTCCAAGATCTGAAACAGATCCTCCTGGTTAACTAAAAAGACGACAACTGTGAATTTGGGGGCTGGCAACTTCATAGCTGAAGAGAGTGTGGTTTAATGTTTTTCTTTTTCCTGGCTAAGATACAAACCCTCAAGCCAAACTTCACCGCCCCATGCTCCGGCCTAGTTTTTTCTTTACACCCATTTTTGATACTCTTGGCATCTCCTCCCTCCTGGCTTCCATTTGGTTCCAGCTGTTCAATGCCTACTATGTTCTGTCATACACAGTGGCCTGCTCCACATTTCTCTGACAGAAAATCTCCCGTTCTGAAACAGAGGGTTTATCCTCTCATGGCTGGAAGCTCCTTCGCAAACGCAGCCCTTAGCTCTGGCTTTGGTAGCAGGCTGGAATGCGAGGGTGAGCAAAAGATCGAAAGTTTTTAATATTCAGTTCTCATTCTGCAAAGCATGGTCTACTGATTTCATGATTATTAAGCTAAGGAGCAGCAGCCAAAACTGGAGTCTAAGTGAGGCAAGTTCCCACGCTTTCAGTCAAGCTATGTGACGAACTGACAAAGCTAAGCCAACAAGATGAAGCCCTGAAGACAGGGGTGTCAATTGCAAGCATATCTACAGTCCATATGCTGTTCTCGTGCCTTAAGTTCTTATGAATCTCGACCAGTCAGAGATGCAGACTCGACATATCTCTAACTATTTGTCCAGGTAGACAGAGCGCTTACCTCTACGGCCTTTCATAATTTGAAACTGCCAACGATTTAATACTACTTTTCTCTCCCATTCTAGAACACTCACATTAACAATGATTCATGAATAAACAGTCTTGAAATCAATATTAAAATATATAATATCTTTTAAAAGGGGGATCATAACAATTGTAACTATATGTCCTTGACATTTTGTTGAGAATGAGACACACATTTACGTTCATCTGTTGTCAATAGAGTCCATAGAGCAGGACAGATGAGTCACAGCAAAGATCAAGACGAAATATGGCGAACACATTGGTGAAGGAGTAGAGAAATAATGAACTAATCATGAGGCGAAGAAGCTGTTTTCTGCCAAACAACTTAACCCAGCAATGTATAACATTTTTAGAGCAATTTTCCCCTATGTTTTGTTTATTATGATTGTTCTCCAAAAATCATACTATATTACATTATTTGGATGGCCAAGAGTGACATCGATTGCTGTGATATATTCTGGGGGTTTTCCCTCCTCTGAGTAGAGGTTGCTATTTTAAGATCCTAAGGGACAATTTGTCAACTTAATGGCAATCAGGAGATGATGTCATTTTCTAAAAATGTGTTGCAAGCGTCTCAAAATGAGATAAATGAAACAACACTTGGTCTCATTTAGGGCAATCCCCACCTTCAGAAATCTAATTTCTGACATACACTAGAGCATTTCCTCGTAGTAAGGAAAATGAAATTGGTTTAAATTTCTAAGAATCTCAGGTCTCAGACACACGTACACCCCCCCTCTGGTACTTTTATGGAAACAACTCCATAAATGTGATGGAATGCATATGTGACATAGAAATATATTGTTTATAGTCATTGGTTTTAAACACATCTGCAAAGATATAACAATCAGCATTTTGTTTAAGGAGCTACACTTTCAGGGAGGGTTGGGTATAAATCAAGGGAGTTTGCTAAAGGTGAGGGGAATTGGTGAGCTTTGCCTTGTGCTAAACAACCAGTGTGGCAGAGATCATAAGGGTCTTGCCCAGCAGCATATCCTGTGTCCATCAGGAATCTGCCAGTAGAACTAGGCAGTTGGTTAAACAGGGAATAAATCATCAGTTCATCACTCTTTCATTCCCACTAAAGCTAAGCAGACACTAATGCCTCCTCACCCCAATCTATGTCCCTACCTACCCACCCTGGAATGTCCATTTTTTATTATTCCCCACTCAAAACTGCTCTTACTGTTTATTTTAATCAATTTTATTTGTTTAAGACATGTTGTTCAGGAAGTGGGAGAAATGTGGGAAAAAGATAACCTTAGGGAAAGATTTGTCCATGAAGACCCTGCCCCCTGTGGGGTGGAGCTTCATTCTACTTTGTGACAAGGTCTGCACTTCAGACACTAGCAGCAGGTTCCTGTCACAATCACATATGTTGGTAGATCGCAGCTTTCCAGAATCTGCAGTTTGACGTCCTATTTCGGTTGGGACAGAGGAGAGAAGAAAGAGTCCTAAGAGTTTGCTGTTACTGTTGGTTGGTTTGTTTTATTTCTCTCCCAGCTCTTCTCCAAGACCTACAAATTTGAGTGTCTGTGTTCTTCAGTATTCTTAAGACTCCTCCTGGATACAAAGAGGATACAGTTCCTTTGGGACACTTGAGTCAGCTGGAAGTTCACCACAGAACACGAAGATGGGACCCAGACATTAAAAAATTTAGACTGTTCTACAAAGTTGTAAGTATTTGCATTTCAATAAGTTATTTATAATGAACTTTTGTAGAAATTGCTCTTCCATTTAGTAAGTGACAAAAGAACACATCAAGTTGGATCTTATACTCAATAACATTAAATTGCATTTTCCTAATAACACATTTTTCCCATTATGCCCTACAATGTACAATGTTCTAATGTCCATATACACCCCCCCCAACAAAAACATACACAGTATTTTACAATAGAGTAGCTAAGATTGAGTTCTGGAGCTTGAGTCCTATCTCCGCCATTTAAAACTATATAATCTTGGCAATTTACTTAACCACACTATGCCCATTTCTCTCGTTGGATCAAAATGAGCTGCCTGCTCCACTTCTGCAGGGGCCCTTTTACGTATTCCCTGAAGGTTTCATTTTGCCAGCCGGAACGCATACCCAGCTCCAAGTCACAATCCTGATCAATAGCAACCCTGTGTCAGTAGAAACAAATCATTCTTCTATATCAAACTCGCTTGCACGACCACATATTTTCATACACGTGTGGTATTTAACTGATAACCTAAATTTAAGGTCAAAAAGAATCTTCTAATATAAAAACTACATACTACGACCAGAATGTGTACCTGGAAAAATGTGTGACTTTGAAATTACTATCTGCCTTTCAGGGTGAGCGTTTACTATAGCTCAAATGGAATATGCAAGACATTTTATACTATATAATTCAGTTTGATTTAAACAAAACATGTGCATAAGAACTGCTAGGGGCCAGGAAACTCTGCGGGCCAAATAGGCCCTAGATTTGGGCAAAAGTTCAAGTACTTGGAATTTTCTTAAATGGAGACACCTGCTTGCATTTATTGTTGTGAATCTCATTATGAGAATTTTATATAGGATATTTACGGAGTGAGAAATGAAGTCCATAAACTTGATGATGGAAGGGTGCTGTTCCTAATTCCCAACATACTTTTGAGAAAATGCTCATGAAACTTCAAGATGCAATTTAAATAAATTCAACAAACTTCCTTCTCCAAAACAACTTCTGATGATCATCCTATCATTAATTTTTGAAACACTTGCTGATATGAACTCAAATCTCCCGAATACATACTAAATCTTCACTGTGAAAAGGAGGCAAAAAAGGCCAGTATAAAAAGATGTTCTACTTTGCAAACAGGGAAATGCAAATGAAAATAGCAATATGATACCGTCTTACACCCGGCAAACCAGCAAAAATCAAAAAGTCTGACAATAGCTTTTCTGTCAAGGAAGGGTGCGTGTGTGTTGTCCTTTTGGAAAACAATCTTGCAGAAGTTCAGCAAGGGCATTCACTCCAGAAGTCCCTACACCTGTGCATCAGGAGATTCATAATAGCAAATCACTAAACAAATGGAAACCACTTAAATGTCCATCCAGTAATAACTGCTTCAGGAAAGTATTGTCTCTAGATGCTAAAATTAGTGGCAAAAGTATGAGGAGAAGCAGAGGCGTCTCAGAAGATCTCCCCAAAAGTTACTGGTTAGTTACAGAGAGAACTGCTGTGGACTGAATACTCATGTCCCCCAGAATTCATCTGTTGACACCCTAATTCAATGTGATGATATTTGGAGATGAGGTCTTTGGGAGGTAACTGGGTCATGAAGGTGGAGCCCTCATGAATGGGATTAGTGCCCTTATAAGAGACACTGGAGAGCTTGCTTCTCTCTCAGCTCTACACCATGTGAAGGTACACTGAGAAGACAGCTGTCTACAAATGACGAAGAGTGCTGTCATGAGACACTAGATCTGCCTGTGCCTTGATCTTGGACTTCCCAGCCTTCAGAACTGTAAAAAGTAAGTGTTTGTTGTTTAAGCCACCTGGTCTATGGCATTTTGTTATAGCAGACCCAAGCTGACTGAGGCAGGAACCTAGTAACTTTACAGAGGATAAGCCATCATACCTAAGTCACCAGTAATGGGACAAAATGACATCATGTCCCCCTGACAGGCAGAGGCACTGAGGATACCCCATGGCTTCTGTGACATATCTGCCCCAAACTTCACAGCTTGAATCTAATCATGAGACAGCATCATCTAAAACCAGAATGAGGTCCATCTTACACAGCAATGGGCCTGGGTTTTTCCAAATGTCAAGGTCAAGAAAGACACACAAAGACTGAGAAATGGTTCCAGATTAAAGAAGACTGAAGAGAGCTGACATCTAAATGCAATGTACCTTGGATCCTGGACCAGAAAAAACATAGTGGGTCAATTAGCAAAATCTTAATCAAGTCTATGGATTAGATGTTATTATTGTATCAATGTTAACTTCTTGATTTTGGTCATTATGTTATAGGTATGTAAGAGAACTGCTTTTAGGAAATACACCTGAAGTATTTTGAGGTAAAAGGGCATCATGCATGCAATTTATTCTCAAATATCTCAGAAAAACAATATTGCATGCGTGTGTGTATGTGTGTGTATGTGTTAGAGAGACAGGGCGAACAGAGAGGGACAGAAAGAGCCTGGAGGGAAAGAGAGGATGATTAATTTTAAGTGTGGGAAATGGTAACATTTGGGGAATCTGGGGAAAGGGGATATCAGATTTTTTATACTATTTTTACAACTTTTTTGTAATCCGAATGTTCTCCAAAATAAAAAAGTAGAAAGCACAGCGGAGGAGGGCTGAGCACATTTTGTTTTGCGGTGACTTCAAGGGAAGGAAGGCGCTTAGGATGGGGAGAGGCAGTGGGACGAGGTCTGCAAAGGGCTTGCTCATGGGCACCTCATAAGCAATAGTTTTATCTTTGTTCTTTAAGGAGCAAATATATATTCTAGACACTTTTCTTATATATGAAATACTTTGTAATTTAAAAACAGAAGACCAGTATTTGCCACAGGAGGTGGCTACCCAGTGCAATTCTAGCTTCCTTGGGTTCGGTCAGAGACCAAGGAAGGATCCTTGAGGAAATGATGAGTGAGAAGACATCTGAGGAAGAATGGTGAAAGGTACACTCTGGGCCATGGAAAGGCCAAACATCAAAGCCTATGGCTTACAGGTGCATGTTGCATACCAGGTTCCCAAAAGTGGCCACTGGGTCTTTGACCCAGACACTAAGGGGATGCTGAGGTTTGCAGCTATTAGATGAAAGATTTTCAGTGTTAGCAACAGAGCAATTTAATGTCTCTATATTTCCCCCAGCCAACTGGATGATTCATAAAAAATTTAATGCACAATTTATTATAACTCACTGCAGCTAGAAAAAATATTTAGAAATGGTAGAAATGTTCCAGAGCTAAAAATTCTAGTGAGAAATGATAGGGTGTGCACTTCGAAAAACACAAAAATCACAGACCTAAAATGCAATTTTTCCTCACAGTCACATCATCTCAGTGAAAGGCAATAATTAAAACGGATCCTTTTAAAAAGTCTCTGAACCTGTTTCATTTTTTCAAAAGCATTGGACCTGAATGCTGGGCTATTATTTCTAAAGCTAGGCAATATTTCAAGTATCTAAGTAAGGAAGAGAGAGATAATGCCATATTGCTCCTCTTGCACTACAATATTTGCAGCGACTTCCTTTTCAAAAATGGCATGGAGTGACTAGAACATATAAAAGAACTATAAATACACACACTCCTCTCTCCATCCATCTATCCAAGAATCATTTATTACCCTATAATATAACTCTATAACTGTCTGATGAGGTGAGACAATAACTAAATAATTACAACAAAAACATATTCAAGAAGTGCTATGAAACATAGAAGAGGAAGAGACTGTCGGCCTATGGATTCAAGAATGGGTAACAGGTGAAGGAAAAAATGAGTTGGGTCTTGAAAGGCAAGTAGGAGTTGAACAAGAAGAGAAAGAAAGGAAGGGTACTCTGAGCAGCTCGTGGCAAAAAAGTGCATGGCACACGTGGCAAATGCCCAGAATCTTGAGTGGCTGTACTGTGGAGAAAGTTGAGGAAAGAATCTACTAGAAAGTGAGGCTGGAAAGGTAGGTTGGAACCAGATGGGATTTAATCCTTTGGGCCAGTAATCAAGAGTATTAGCAGCATTCCAGACACGATGTATCTTGCTTCAAAATGTATGCTCACAAGATAACGCAGGCAAAGTGTGAAAGGCGGAATATCGTGTGGGGAGACCACAGACAGGAAAGTGACTAGCTGGTAGGCTAGAAAAAAACCTCAAGGACGTTGCACAAGACAATCTAGGGAAGAAATCTTGGGCGATGTACCTACATCATTAAGGTCAGGGACATGTGTGAAATATTGACGAGGCAGAATTGCCAGTGCTTGAAGCATGATCTGATGTGGGGCGGCAGGGAGTGGAAAGAATCGAGCATGGTTCCAGTTTGAGATTAATGGGATCAACTTAGATATAAAACTCAGGGAAAAAGAAAAACAGATTTATGAGGCAAGAAAATGGGTTAGATATGGATCCTGTTGAGTTGGAAGTAACAGAGGGATCCAGCAGAGAGACATCAATGGGCAAAGCTCAGACGCAGAGCAGAAAGTGGAGAGAGAATTGGAAATATCGGTGCATAGGTGAGAGCTGCCCCCGTGTGAGAGGGTGAATCACGTAGGGAGGTTTTGGGGGAAGGTAGAGAGAAGAAGGTCGAAGGCTATGTCCCTGGTGAACCCCAACACTAAGTGGGCCATTTTCTCTCAAGGTATTCCATGAACTGAAAATATATCGAGGAATACTTGATCCACTCTTCTGTGACCAAAAACACACTCAGACTCTGCTTATCAATGAATCGAAGACGCCATTTTGAATAAAACTGCCTGTGTTAAAGGGTTCATTTAACCTAACGGTTAAACGATAAAAGATAAAAGATAGTTTCAGCCTATCTTTCTGAGTAACAGTCACTGAGTCCATGGACACACATTGTAGACAGCTTGTCTGGCCCTGATACACAGAATATTTGGTCCTGCCCACCAGGCTCCTCAGTACACGACAGTAGACAGAACATGGAGAAGGAAGTTCAGGCTCTGGTAGGTTTGAGCTCTACCAAGGATTGAAGCTACTCTCACATAAACAAAACGATGAGGCCCAGCCAAAGACTAGATTTTCATTTTATGATACTAAATTATACTAATGGCTGCAGATAGTGCGCTGGGCTGAAGGACAAAAGGATCCGGCTTTGAGATCATCGGTGCCCTTGCTCTGTGACCCCGACCACATTCAGTCATACCTCCCTGTCGCTGTTTCCTCATCTCCTTTTAGACAAAGTTTTCCTTTAGGTCTAAATGTTTACAACTGTAGGATACCAAGAAATGTAGCACAATTTCTCTTTCCTTATTTACAACATAGATTTCATGTGGAGTTGATATACGTAAATACCAGAAGAAAGAATTCTCTGAACAAAATTTAGCTTGAATCACTTAACATACATGAAAAACTTAATATTATCTTAAACGTGTGTCCAAGAATATTTTTGTGAAGAGACAAATGTTTCAAATAAACACACCAAAAGTTGTTACCAGTGGGTGGCGGGATTATGGGTGATCACTAGTTTTTTTCCTCATTATTTTGTATATTTGGAGTTATTAATTTAATAAAAGCCACAAAAATTTAAAAAGTACAGATGTTAAAAGAGACTATTAACTGAAAATCGGACTAAAAAAGCCCACAGAAATCACAGTTATTACAATGGTCTAAAACAGTTCAAGAAAGCTCTCTGACTTCAAGGCAAGAAGCCGAGTTTTTAAGAACTGAAATAGCACTCACACTCACTGATAAAATCATATGGCTCTGGTGATTTATTAAGGGTTTTCTTGAGAATGTAAACCGCTCTCCATCATGGGACTGGGAATGGAGTGCTGTCAAAACTCTGTCGCCCACACTTCCTGAATTTCAATCAATCATTTTCTGCACCCCACTCAGAGTTTTGTTCTGCAGAAGCCTCGTGACAGCATCAGTGGGAATGACAAAAACATCTCTGGCCACACAGCAAGGCCTGTGTGTGCCACCGAGGTGCCCACAGAGGAAGAAGCTGGTATTAGAACAAGAACGCCTGCTCGGCTGAATCTTATGTAACCAAGAATATACATTCATGCCAATCGACATTTAATTATTTTAAATCTTTGAATAGCCTTTTAGGGGAATCTGGAATTCAATTCCATTCAGTTTGCTTTAATTCGATTGGTGGCTACTGAGCAGATACTATATGCTGAGACTTTATTGCCACAGTATTTCTTCTCAAATATACCTGATTTTCCATACTGCAAATCTTTTCACATACCTAACCTGTACTTCTGTGGTCTCCAAAGGCGACATTGTATTAGTATTTAGTAAGCGCATTCTCTGTCCCAGGCATTTTGCTGCTCTGGATATTGGGCAACAATAACCACAGTACTTATCCTTAAAGGTCTATCAGAGTATAGGGAATGTGAGGGCAAAACCACACTTCATCCTCCTGGTCCGCGACAGTCCATAGGGACAAGTTTCATGTAAATTGTGGTTTCCTATGCCAGAGATCAAGCTAGCTACCAGTAAAGCCGTGAAAAGTTATCTCTGGTACCACTAGCCTCCCATTTCTCTGCCCTTTTATCCTAAAGGATAAGGGCTCTTCCCAAGGTACCCCTGCTCAAGAATGGGTCTACACTTTGGCATGAATTTAAGTCAATGGCCATCCTCTGTATTCATTGATTACTAACTGCGGAATGAAAGACCATAGAACTAGTTAGGGATTAGGGTGCTAGGAGGACAATTTGGGCATAGGGCTGAAGGAAGACTCTGCTGGCTTCTCAACATCTCTGAAACGACACAAGGGCAGAGACAGATCATATTACCTTTCTCAGGTGTGAGAAGGGAGAAGGAGGTGATAGAAGCAGAAACCAAAAAATAGAGACAGAGACAGAGCTAGGAGAAGAGAGATTCTTGCTGCTTTTTTGCTGGCGGGGAGAAGGTGTGGAGCTTGGAGGACAGCTCTGACTCTCCCCTCACTCACCTATATTCGAGTCATGTGGGTGCTGAGAAGAGCTTGGGACAGACCTTAAGCCAGAGGGCTGCAATTATAAAGATTGGGCATGGAAACTGGAAAACATGCTCTCTTAAAGCCGGGGGGCGGGGGTCTTACATTCTCTGCGGGAAGAGAAAATGGGAAATGCTTGCCTCGGAGCCTCCACTGGGTCACAAGAGGCTGACTTGCCCACCTTTGTCACTGTTGACTGTCCTTTTGTCAATTCCCAAGCAACTAGCCCGTTCTTTCAGGTGCAGGTGTGTAAACAGCCATTCCCTTCATTACATCTTCAAATAACCACTTCATGCTACCATTTCCATTACTGAAATACACATTTGGTTGCGCAACAATGTGCAATACACAATTGAATCAATTCTCCCAGTTGCTAAAATCAGATATCTTAATCAATAATGATATTATTACAGTGAAAAACGTTATTTCAACCCTCTATGAAAACCTCTTAAAAAGAATAAGAACTCTCTAGAGTTTTAGGACTAAACCATCTTTAAAGATCTTAATGTCTAACCGTCTTATACTAAAAAATAAGGAAGCTGAAATCCAAAGAAGCTCACAGACTTGGCCAAGGTTACACATCTTGGATACCACCGCCTCCTAACAATAAAAAGATATGCTTTTCAAATTGATTGGGTAGCAGCCACATAATGGCTTTTGACTTCAAAACTTGAAGTTAATAAATGAACTTTCCCTGTGAACACTCAGAAAAGTCCTGAATGAATCTTATCTGTGCATACTGGTATGCCAATAAAATTTATTACTAGCAGTTTCCCATATAGGGAAAATTTATAGCTATGTACATGGATATGCTTTAAAGGAAACTGGAGTATTATTCTTTGGAAAATAAAATCCTCTTTTGAATAAATGTCTGATTTTTTAAAATAATGTAAAAAACATAAAAAGTAAATGACTTCCATTATTAGTTCTCCACATTTGAATTTTCTTCTTCAAAAAAGTTACTGAGCTCCAACACCACTTTCATTTTTGTGAAGGCTACTCAGCTGTAGTCAATTTCCATTTTCTTGTTGGAAAGAGCTGTGACAATGGGTGTTCAAAAATAATTTAATTATCATATTTCCTTGAATAGCAAATTTTGTTAAGTTTTTTGTTTGCTTGTTTGCCGAGTCAAACGTTTATGTCTGTGTCCTTTTTCTAGAATGCATAATTTGAAAGGCCAAAAGACACTGGTCATTTTGAGACCCTTAATTATTCAGTTAAATTGGTAATTACTAAAGTAATTATATGAAGAGAGGCTTATTGTGCTAATCATAAATGGTGTCATCTTTTTCAACAAACTTGCCCTCCAGATCCTATTATTAAACTCTGCCATTTTGGTGTTTAAAGAGCCGCCTAGCTTCCCAAATTCTACATGTCAAGAGAGGAGGTACACTGAAATTAAATTAGAAAAACTATTTTCACAGTTAGCAGCACAATTAAAGGAACTTTTGATGATCTGGGTCCATTAATTCTTCTAGTTTCAGAGGCAGACATTTCCACTTCAATCCAATTGCAAAACATTCACGTTTTCAAAGGCAAGTGTTTTTCTCTATCGCCACTAACTCAGCCACGTTCATTAAATTTTATTATTTCTACATCATTTAATGTAGGTCAACATGTCGAGCCCAGCAAACACAAGCACTTCTTTCCAGCCCACTGACACTACTGTGAAAGATAAGAGGCAAACAAAACTCACTTCAGTGGGAAAAAACCCTCTCATTTGTAAACATGAACATTAAAATCAAAACCACAGAAGACAATGCAGCAGATGTAATGCTGTAACCCAACTACCTCATGCTTATCATGTCAGAAATGCATTTCTATAGAAGGAGGAGAAGAAAATGATGCCCCTTTCAGAGCTGAAGGAGCCTTTGTCTGCAAAGCTTAACCCACTCAGTGCTAGTGCTGGTCCTAGGGAAATGATCGAGCACTGACACAGTGTCCAAACTTGGTGTCCCTCCCAATATTCCCTGTTGCTGAGATGTCATAAATGACAAATTGTTAAGCAGAGCAAAAACAACCACAGCTCTTCTCGTGTTAAGAAACTCTTTTTAAAAACCTCTTCCTATGGCTAGGACTCTGAGGTTTCCTTTTCTCTCCTTGCTCTCTCGCATGGATGCTAACTGCATGTTTAATGAAGCCCTGCCTGTCTGGTGGAGCTGGTCTGCAGTACAGAGTAGTCGTGGAGTACACAGACTCTGCAGTCGGACTGCCTGCGGGGGACTCCTGGATTCATCATTTACTAGTCATTTGATCTGGGACAAGTTCTTGATCTCCAAGCATCTCTTTTCTCATCTATAAAATAGGAATAAAAACCCTTTGCCATAGGGTTGTCAGGAGGATTAAAAGAGATTGTACTAATAAAGTACCTGGCACATAGGATGTGCACAATATCCTTCTATATAACTATATTTCCACCACTTACCAAGTAGACTGGGAAGAAGATGACTCAGGAATATCATTAGCAGATATTGACAACCTGGAAAATTTTAAGTCATAGTTCCACTATGATCTCTCACTGTTGTGCATCCTGCCTACTTTCCTGACTTTCCTTAAGCACCTCATTTGTATGGGAAGAGAGATCCCTCTCTTATTGTCATATTGTAAATACAATATAAAAGTAACGAAATAGACAAGTTTCTTTCTCTCAATGGCACTTACATTTGAAGGCAGAAAAGGTGGAAAAGAGAATAATAAATTAAATAAGTAAAAGATCACTTTAGGTTGTGGTAAGAGCTATGAAGAAAATGAAACAGAGTAATGGAACAGAGAAAGTTGTGGCAGAAGGAGGCTGGGGAAAATACTTCAATTTGGTGATCAAGGATGACCCTCCTAGGGAGGTGGCATTTGAGACCCTGAGGGATGAGAAGGAGAAGCCATGAGAACTCTGGGGCACAGAAATGGCAAATGGAAGAACCCTAATTTCACAGATCAGGAAACCAAGACTCCAAAAAGAGAAGTGACTTAGCAAAAATCACAGAGCCAGGGTGGAATTCCAGTTTCCAGATTCACAGGCTCTGACATTTCCTATAGCAACTCCCAAACTGGCCTATTGTTCAAAGCGCACGGTGGGACTCCAACGTGGATAGTGGGGAAGAGGAAAGAGTATCCCAAGATGGTGGTGAAGGACAGCCAATCAAAGGGGTCTTGGACCACAGTATGGCATATGGGGAAACCAAGATCTTGAATTCCATGGAATCCCATCCTTAAGGCATTCCAATGTGAATGACAGAAATCATTTTTTTCCTGAGACTCAATGACTATAAGAGAAAAAAACATTTTCATGATTTTCTGATTGTAACAATCTGATTTTCTGATATAACCAAATATTTTCAAATCACTAAGAGTGTCAATGTGATAGCAACATAAATCTTATAAAGCAACAAGGAATCATCATTGCATGTCCTTCATGGGTTGGAGTGATTCTGCTTCAAAATTTTCTCGTAAGTGGGTAACACTGGCCTTGCCCTGGAGCAGGTCTTTAGGGCCATAACCCCGGGTGAGAACCTTTGCAGATTCAGATTACAACTATTTCATGTGTGTTATGGAATTTTTTCTTAGCCTAGAAGCTTAACATAAGTTCACACTACAATCAAGGTGCTAGTGGGAGGAGAAAATAGAACACAAATAAGCAAGGAATTTCTCTGCAATCACTTAGCAATGAACCAGTCCCATTTCCATTCCTAGGCCGTCTAAATTTTATCTTTGCCTCAAGTGACCCCTTCAAAGATTTGTAGAATAAACCACATTGTATTGGATCCTCAGACAATTGCCTTTATCTGACAATATACTACAAAAATAAGGCTAAAGTTGTAGCTTACTTTCGTGTTTCTCAAATTTTAATGTGTTCACAAATCACCAGAGGATCTTGTTAAAATGCATGTTCTGATCCAGTGGTTCTGGCGTGGGGTCTGGGATTCTGTATTTCTAACTAGCTCCCAGGTGATGCCAATGCTGCTGGCTCACGGACCACATTCTAAGAGATGAGGGTTCATCACTGCATATGCTGCCCTTTATGAAAAATCGCAGAAAAACACTGTCTTATCTCTTGAGTCTCACTACAAGTTAAAGCTGAATATGTCTAGAGCAAATTATTTTCTTTTATCTTATAGACCTCTTAATCTCATCACTGATCATGTTTTCCTCTTTGACTTGGCCACTAGGAAGCACCTTTAGGCAAGACTACAGGACTTAATGGTTATGCATTTTATTTACTGATCCTACTCCAATGACCTACTTCTGACTACATTTAACTTTCCTAATACTGCTTCTTTTTTGTTGCTACTATTGCTTTTTACCTCCTTACTTACTCTATTTTTTGTTGTTGTCATCTTTTATGCATCTTTGTAAGACACTCAGAATTACTCCTTCAAATAAGATAGCATGTGAAAAAAAGAATCCCAACACAGCCTAGAGGAAAATGGAAACATGTGCTCCAGGACACACAGTGCATTAGAAAATTTGCCAGAGTGGGGTGAAGTGATTGAGAATGGAGAAGCATCCAGGCATAGAAGAGAAGTGGACTTGAGAAGAACAAACCCCACCCTCTTTCACAATTTGTCAGATGGCCTGGGGATGACTAAATAAGTTTATATTTTAAGGACTTAACAATTGAGCTCTGGTTGCCTTGGGAGGGTCTCTTATTATTATGGGTACCTGGAACAGCCTCTGCTGTGGCTTCTAACCTCAAAAGAACACTGAAGTAAACACTGACAGGTAATCTGAAATACCAGTGGGAAGGACAAAGTTCCTCTTCCTCAGGTTGAGCTCTTACCTCTTCGGGTAAGTCAGAAGGCAACATCAACCCACAGCAACTCCTTGTGCCTTCCTATTTTGAGATGCTGTTGGAAGTGGCTACAAAATTGGAAGGTAAGTAACTCTTTGCTAGTTACTATTCAGGATACAAAAGATGTGAGCTACTTAAGCAAAGTATTTAATTCCGTGAGTCTCCATGAACTTCTCTGTGCCTCGCAACAATCATAGCTTCCTCCTAAGGTTGCTCTGAGAATTAAATAAAACATTTATCACCGTGCCAGACATTTGTAGCCTTTCAACACATGGTTTATCATAACACATTGATTACTGCTCTTTTTCCGTGGTAGGCCTTGGAGAGAACGGTTGTGAAGAAAAAGCCAAAAACCACACATGTTTACTCATTCTTTAATTTTTCAACTGTCATTACCATTTGTCTTCAAAGTTACTTCTGCAATGCCCTTAAGAAGCCAAAAGCAGTTCATACAATCAATAACATTCAAACTTGATTTTGTAAACTAAGTTTGTGTTGACTTCTTCGCCAGACAAGGGACTTTCCTCAGATGAAAACATGAATGTGTGATTTCTTCTAATGGGTCTCATTTCTGCTAAAGCTACACCCTTGTTATGAAGAGCCCCATCCAAAAAACAACAACCAAATGACTGTGTGAATACCAATTAAACAGGTTCACTTTGCCTATTGCTTTTAGCTCTAGACACTGACAGGAAGAAAACAAGTGTTTCATCTTCATTCAATATTGCTTTCTGCATCTTTTCACTTATTCTTACTCCCATCATATGACTTTTGGGAAATTCTAGTATCTCCCAATCAATGTTTTAAAACCCCTCCCACTCTCAACTGTTTAAACCACAAAGTTCAGAGGGGAGGAAGTTCTTCCTTCTAGGAATTCCTCCTGCTCCTGGAAACATGTTTATATATTCGTTACTTCTCAACCAAAGATCTTCGGTCCGTCAAAGGTTCTGCTTCTATTCAAAGCTCCCTAAAATACCCAAAGCAGTATCAGTGGGGAACAGAGGAAGTTAGAACACATCAAAGCAAAGAGAGGATATGGAATTTTTGTGACGACTGAAGTCAATACTGTCTTCTCTTTACTACTGACACTTTCTGGGTGGACGGGGAGAGAGAAAACATAGTGGTTAAGTACCATCACTTCGGGCAGGATGTTTCCTCTTTAAAAGACGTCAATAAAGTTAGATACAATTCAAAAATGAGCTGCAGAGAAATTTTTGTGTAACAACAGAGTCAATGTCACAAATGCATTAAAGAGTACAGGATGAGGGATCTTCTGATCTAGGAAACACATGAACAGCATTAGGCAGAAACTGACCAAATGATTATTTGGTCTTCAGTAAACCTCCACCCGCCTTTGTGCTTCCTTCTCATCATCTGACACTAGATAGTTCTCACCCTCTCTCTTACCCAAAGTCTTTGACTCACCTTTTCCTGTTCTATAAATAAGACTCCATTTCTCTCAAAGTGACAGATCTGATGTGGTGTCAGTAGAAAAGTAATCTATCATTTTTTTTAGTATCTTTCTTTTGAAATTCTACCAATCATAATATATATGCAGAAATGTAAACAAACCCTAGGTTTATAGCTTAATGAATTGTGGAAAGCTACCTAAATGAGCTAATTCATGCCAAAGTACAAATATACTTCATATATTTTAAAAGAAGAGCTTCTTATCAAAAAAGAATGCCTAGTTAGTGGTGTTATAATTTTGAGGCCAACACAGTATGTATATTCAACCAAAGCAATAAAACACCCAAGTCCTGACATTGGAGAAACGTTGCTGATCACTTTTGAACTGAGATTCTGCTCTAGAGAAGTTTGTTTTGTGGGACTACCACGAATGGTGTGTCAGGAAATTACTCAAATTTTACTCGATCCTATGATTGCCCTCTGCATGAGCTGTGATTCATTTGTCTTCTAAAAAAAAATTTTTAGGATAATTAAGGAGAAAATATTTCTCTTTTCAAAATGTAGGGCTTTTTTCATAATTGTTCTTTATTATTATGGCTTAGTTTTTGCTTTTTAACAGTTTCATTGAGATATCTGATATATAAAAACCATATCTATTTAAGGTGTACAACTTGATATTTTGATATATGTAGACAATGTGAAAAGATCACCACAATCAAATTAAATAACTATCCATCACCTCTACACAGTTACCATGGTGTGTGTGTGTGTTTGTGTGTGTGTGTTGAGAAGATTTAATTAAAGATCTATCCTCTTGGCAAATTTCAAGTATACAATATAGTAATGTCAACTATCATCACCACGCTGTACACTGGTCTCCAGAACTCATTCACCCTGTGTAAGTGAAACTTTGTACCCTTTGAGCAATACCTCCTCATTTTCCCCTCACCTCCCTACCCCTGGTCCCAGCAACCACCATTCTTCTCTCTGCTTCTATGAGTTATATCATTTTTAGATCCCACATATAAGTGAGTTCATCCAGTACTTGTCTTTCTGTGTCTGACTTATTTCACTTAGCATAATGTCCTCTGAGTTCATCCACATTGTTGCAAATGGCAGGACTCCCTTCTTTTTAAAGGTTGCATAATATTCCACTGTGTATGTATATATAGCACATTTTCTTTATCCATTCATCCCTTGACAGACATTTAGGTTGTCTCCATAGTTTGGCTATTGTGGAAAATGCTGCAGTGAACACAAGCGTGCAGATATATCTTCATAATTGTTCTTAAGAGGGATGCAAAATAAGGTGGCACCTCTTTAGAAGCCTGCCTGCACATGATCCTACCACAGTGCCTTGGGTTAAAACAGAAATCGAGTTTGCTTTGATGTCTACTTTTGCTTTCCTCAGGAACTGCTATAAACGTTGGCCGCCCTGTCAGTGCCCTCACTCAGCATCCCTGTGCTCTCTGCTCTCCATAATCCAAACACATTCTGAAGCTTTCCTGTCCCAGGTGTATGTATGTGTGATAGAATATACATATATTGCTAATCTGACAACCTTATCTACTCTTATTAGGTAGAGCAGAGTTCAAACCTTCAACAATCTCTCTGTAACATTCTGACGGATTTTAGAAAGGGTGCTGTATGAATCTAGCAGGCAGTTTTTCTCAGCAAAACCTTCTAGTGCCTCTCAAATATTTTTTAATAAATGACAGTTTGCCACAATACACGCAACTCTACTTGTCTGTATTGAAGTGGGCTACCCACAATCTTCTTCCTCCATCTATTAATTTTACCCCTTGACAACCAGGATTTGAAGACTTGAAGCAACATCCATAAAGAATCTTAAAGGATTGGGTCAGCGTAAGCAAGAATTAGTCTCCACTGCCTAGTCCAGTTGCAAGGTTTTAGGTTCCAAGGGGATGCTCTGCCCCACAGAGTCCCACTGAGTTTGGGTATCAACTCAGAGAACTCATCACCTTCCTGTGTCCCCTCATGAGTTAACTGGCAGGATGGAATGCAAAGCACACGTCTTCTTGCTGCCAAAATCGCTGCCAAAACTGCCTGACTAGGTGTGTAAGATCCCATGAAATGTCTTGGCAGAAGCTAGTTCAGGAGTGTTGGCCAAGGTGCTGAAGTGAGGGAGAGAGGCAGGAACACCGTTGCCGGTGAATCGCCCCCTCCCCCAACTCTATTTAAGACATTGAGCTTATTCATTTTGAGAAGATAGCCTAGGATTTCAAATCTGACATAAATTTGGAGAAAGTAAGGTATGCGTATGTGTAGAAAGGTATCCAGGATACACGGTCTTTATAGAAATTCCAGTGCTACAAAAACTCCAGGAGAACCCACTTAAAAACAAAAGAAAAATTTAAAACATTTAGAGCTGTTTATTCCAATTGAATGCTACTTATTTCCCTGCACCTCCGTACCAAGTCATTACTGAGATTCGATAAAAGGAATCAACTGCAAAGGAAAGTAATTGTAAAGCAAATGGCAGAGAATGACAAAGCCACAATCCTGAACCATCATTCAAAAGTCAAAATTATTTTCTGTGCATGCCTGTAGATTTTCGTATTATCTCTGCTTTTACTTGAACTGCCTTTTTCTCAAATGTTCTTTTTGACAGTTTCTCCTTTCTGCCCTGAAAATGTGCACGCTGGTAGCAGAACCACCGGGCAGCCCCTGGCACAGGGTTGACTAACGGTGAATCACTTCTGAGTAACAGCAGACTGCAGCCAGTGGTAAGTGAAAGAGAAGGCACCCTGGCCACCAACTCGCTTCACACGCCAATCACCCCCACCCTCTTGGGCATCCAACGCCTCTTCCCTCTGCCAGGCAATTAGCTTCCGTTCTGTTCAACTTTCCGACCTCTGGCTTTAGAGAAAAGTCCTGGCTGTGGGAACTGGCTCTGGGCAGCTCTTGGCTCCCTCCTCCTGGGTGACTGGCAAGAGTAACACTTTCTCTGACACTCTTAAAAGAAGTCGTTTAATTCCTAATGATATTTCCTGGCAAAAAGGAAAATGAAGCCCAAAACGTGGGATTCCGGTCCAGCAAAGGCAGGCCAAGAGCGCGGCTGGTGAGCCCACGTCTCGGTGGAAGGCTGTTCCCGCTCACTCCCCTTCCCCCCAGAGTTGTTTTTTTTCTGACACTTCCACCCCGGAGTGTGACACCTACTGGAACTTATGAACATCTGGAGAGGTATGGATATGATTTGGGCATCAGACAAGAAGGGCTGGCTGTTGCCCCAGGGATTTCCCGCGGAAATCACCCCGCGCTTAAAAGGCGTTGCAAGAAGGAAGTAACCAGTAAAGCGATGTTGGCGGGAGAACCCTGTGAACGTCTTAGAAAAATACCAGAAACCACTGGATACTTAATGACCCACGAGTCCCCCGCCTGTTCCCCCAGCTCTTTCTGGAGTAGCATGAAGTGGTTTGTGGGTTTTTACACCGTCGAGGGACAGTGGTGCGAAGTACTGCATTTCCACGAGAGCGGTAATGTGAGGCTCCCAGCTTTAGCCCCGGCGAGGACCTCGGATCACATCCTTTCCGCCCTGCTCACTAGTCGCCGGCGGTGATGGGGAAGCTCAGACCTGGGGACTGAGGGGTTCCGTTGTGGAGATACCTCCACCCTGGGGTCCCTGGCACCCCACAACCTAGCACCACTGCGACTCGCGATGCCTTCCCGCCACCTCCCCGAAGCCAAGCACATCCTCTCCCACGCTGCGCTTCTGCTGCCCGCAGAGCTGCTCCTCTGAGTCTCCCGGGTCCCCAAACGCGCCCCCGATCCTCACGCGGCGGGGGCGCTGCCTCGCAGAGGTGGCGCCCCGGGCGAACGTACAGGCGGCGGAGGAGGGAGTGCGGGGGAGGGGAGGGGAGGGGAGGGGAGGGCAGGGGCAGGAGTAGGGGCGCACTGGGCGCCTCAGGAGGGGCGGGCTCGGGGGTCCCCGGCCGCCCGGGGCGCGCGGGGAGGCGCGGAGGACGCGCCGCACTCACCCGCTGCTGCTGCTGCCGGCTGCTGACGGCCACCGCGGCGGCGGACGCGGCGCTGTGCCGGAGCTCGGCCGCCTGCCCAGGTCGCAGCAGGCTCCGGGTGAACCTGCGAGTCCGCTCGCCGGCCATCGCCGGCCGCGCAGATCGCGCCGCGGGCCCGGAGCGCGCGTCCCTCTGGCCTTCCCAGCGCCGACCTTCTCTACCCACCCGGCGTTCAGGAAGCGGAACTCGGAGCCTTTCCCCCCCTCTTCCTCGCTCTACTCGCAAGAGGCGGGTTTTTCTCTCTTGCACCCCCACTCCCCCACCCCCTGCTCTCCGCTGAAGCTTCGCGACGACTTTCCAAACTCTGCGCTCCTCCGGGCGCGCGCGGCCAACTCGGGGAGCGGCCCCTGCCCGGCGGCGGCGGCGCCTCTGGAGCGGGGGCCGCGGGACGCGCTCAGCTGGCCGGCCGGGGCTGTCCCCGCCGCCCGGGGGAACGGCAGGGGGCGGGGGACGGCGAGGGGCGGCCCCCGTGGGGCTCGGGCGGGGCCTCCCCGCGGCCCCAGTCCCCATTTGGAGGCTCCTCGCAGTGCTGGAGCGCTGGCCGCATTTGCTCATTTGGCCCCTACTTTGCGGGGCTGAGGAATGGGCGCGGGCCGAGCTCAGTTCGCCCTTCCATCCTTGGAAGGGGGGTGGTCAGAAGCTTGTTAAGGGTCTGGTGCCTGGGATCTCTGCAGCGTCGCCCAAGCCAGCCGTTAGAAGGGTCCTTTGCCAAAGCCCTCACTCAGGACCTTGGAATAAACTTGCAAATTCATATACGCCTTCCACCAGTATTCGTTAAGCACCTACTATGTGCCAGGTAATATTGTTCTGGAAACTGGGGATAAAGGAGGGGAACTTACCAGCCCCACCTTTCAAGGCTGTGTGGGGCTGATACGTTTTTGGGGTTGGGGCTGGGAGGACCAAATAACGAGGTTAACAAATAAACAAATACAAGTGTGTATAAATCAGAGCAATGTGGGCCAAGAAGCTTGGGCAGTGGTATTACATAGGAGGCTGGGACTAGGGGTTACTGGGTAGTGTGGGTCAGGTATGGGGGTGGACTTAATTTGTGTTGTTTTTCTGCTCCCATTCTTGCCACACATCCATCTGGCCTGCACACTGTCTCCCGCTATCTGATTAAAGTCTTCTAAGAATTCTCATCCTGCGTCACTCCCACGGTGGTGGTTCTCCAACCCTGTGCGGGGCTAGTGGGGTGGAAGAGCAGCCCTGGCCACTAGGACACCAGTCTGGAGAGATCTGGGACAGCCACTCCAAGTATTCTAGGTTCTTCCTAACAGCTTTTTATAGATCTATGATACTGACATTTTCCCAAAGCCAATATATAGTTTCTTTTTCTGCTTTATCTCCCCAACTGCCTCCCCCCGCCCCCAACACAGTTGTATATCTTAGTTGCACGTCCTTCTAGTTGTGGGATGTGGGACGCCGCCTCAACGTGGCCTGACGAGCGATGCCATGTCCGCGCCCGGGATCCGAACCCTGGGGCGCCGCAGCGGAGGCGGGAACTTGGCCTCGCCAATATATAGTTTTAACACAACCTCAGGTATGGGTATAAAGAATGCTTAAGGGGCTGGTAAATACATTTGAGTCAGCTCTCTGCTATCTGGGATTCAGTTAGGTGGAGATACTGATTGGGCATTATTTCAGAACATTCTGGAAATCACGATACGCAGAGGATCTGGAAGATTTGGGAAGTGCCGTCTAAAACAGGAGCTGTTTCTACAATATACTTTGTAACAAAGTACTGCGTCTTGCATTACATGCTTTCACGTGGTAAGCAACATGGGGACAACGTAACTGTTAAGGGTAGGCAAGTCAGGCGGTTGCCTCTGTGGTGGCCGGTGAGGTCTCTGTGAAAATTACTCCCCTAACCACACCCTCCTAGGACAACTGTGCCCTGTGGCGATGCTTTCAAATGCATATTCTCTTGAGAGAGATAATACATTAAGCACTTTTGAATAAACTTGAGCTTCCCAAGAACGTGTATCTATTCTTTATCCCTTGTTTCAGAACATTACCTGGCACACAGTAGGTTCTCAATAAATATTGGTTTGTGGATGACTTTCCAAAGGGGTTAGATGGGCTGGTGCAGTCAGAGAGCTGAGGGTGCCAACACCTGAGGCAGAGAAAGACCGGGAAGGAGAAGAGAAAGGTGTGCTGGAAGGGAGGGCTGCAGTGATGGAATATCCCTCAGAATGTGTCCTAGGCATGGCAACTCGCTGAGCTGATCAGAAACGCCCAGGAACCCACACAGGTGTCTTCAATCATATCAAGTAACATCCCTCTTACTTCCTTTATTGCTACAAATGTTACTTTTTCCAGGTTCAGAGGGTCTGTCAGAACACTGACGTGAGAGGATATGATGAACAATGCCTATTTGCACTGTCCATACCCTGCATGATGCCCACTCCATGGGTCACATGGGGAGGAAGGGTGGATGTAAGTGACTTTACACTCAGGACATTTCAATAAGGATGCTCACTGGGACTCTCCTCAGCCCTGGCTATCATGTAGGTTTTAGATAAACCCCCTTCTGGGGCTCATTTTCTGCTACAGAAACATGCCTTCTGGTCTGCTAATTTGGGACTCTCTGCTGGTCACTCATCTTTGAGTTCCCTGGAGACATTTGGCTAAGATGTTCCATAAAGGCAAATTTATGAAAAATGCCATGAAGACCCTAATGTCAACTATGGACTTTGGGTTGACTGCAAAGTATCAATGTAGGTTCATGAATTGTAGCAAATGTCCCACTCTGATGGAGGATGTTGATGATGGGGGAGGCTATGCATGTGTGGGGGGTAAGTAAAAATCTCTGTAACTTCCCTTTTATTTTGCTGTGAATTTAAAACTGCTCTAAAAAAATAACATCTTTTAAGAAAACAAACAGTGAATGTGACACAACAATGAAAAGATAAATTGCCCAGGGAAGATGGGGCAAAGGATTTGAACATATGTTTCTCAAAAAAAGATACACAATTGGTCAATGCTCAGCATCGTTAGTCGTTAGGGAAATGCAAATCAGTCATAGTGGGATACCGCAATGAGATACCACACCCATCGGGATGGCCGTAATGAAAAAAATAGAAAATAACAAGTGTTGGGGAGATGTGGAGACACTGGAACCCTTGTACCTTTGTAGTAGGAATGTAAGATGGTGCAGCCACTTTGGAAAACAGTTTGGCAGTTCCTTAAAATGGTAAACCTGGAGTTACCACATGACCTAGGAATTCCACTCCTAGACAAATGAAAACCTATATTCACACAAAAAGTTGCACAAGAATGTTCACAGTAGCTAAAAAGTGGAAACAACCCAAATATCCATCAATTAATGAATGGATAAACGAAAGGTGGTATATCCATATAGTGGATTCTTTGTTTTTGAGGAAGATTAGCCCTGAGCTAACATCTGCTGCCAATCCTCCTCTTTTCTGCTGAGGAAGACTGGCCCTGAGCTGACATCTGTGCCCATCTTCCTCCACTTTACATGTGGGACGCCTGCCACAGCATGGCTTGCCAAGCGGTGCATAGGTCCACACCCGGGATCTGAACTGGCAAACCCCAGGCCGCCAAAGCAGAAGGTGTGAACCTAACTGCTGTGTCACCAGGCCAGCCCCTAATGGAATATTTTCTGACCATAAAAAAAATGAAGTATTGATACATGTTACAACATGGATGAACTTTGAAAACATTATGCCAAGTGAAAGAAGCCAGTCACCAAAGACCACCTATTTATCATACCCTTTCTGTGAAATGCCCAGGATCATCAAACCTGAAAACAGAAAATAGATTAGTGATTGTCTAGGACTGGAAGAGGGTTGGAGAAAAATGGGGAAGAAAGGGGAAGGATAACTAATGGGTACAAGATTTGGGGATGATAAAAATGTTCTGAAATTAATTGTGGTGGAGGTTGCACAAGAAGCAGATTATGGTTGTTGCTTCTGGGAAGGGGCACTTGACGGCTGGAGGACAGGAGTGTCCCTCTCTTTATGTGATTCCATACCCTGTGTGTTTATTGGATTTTGTATCACATGTATAATAACCTATTCACAAACAAATAAGTAAAATGATATTTTACAAAGAAATTTCGTTAGGAATGACAAAGGGTATTAAGTACAGATTCAATAAAAATTTAAAAAGTAAAGAAAGTGTTATGAAATATGTTAAGATTTTGGCTCATATTTCTGCGTGGATTTCGTCTTCCCCACCCTCACTTTTTTCTGCACCTGCACTTTTTCATTTTAAGAGATACCATTATAGAAACATATCCATCTTGGTTCCTATTTCTAAGGAAACAGCTAATTAATAAAACAATCGAATCTTCAGTGGTTTTTCATATTGTAGAGTGGAGTTAAAAGCACGTGCTATGGACTCCATCCACCTGGGTTCAAATCCGAATTTTACTTCTACCTTCAGCAAGTTACTTAACCTCTCTAAGCTTCAGTTTTCTTATCTGAAAAATAGAGATAATAACAGTTCGCTGTGTGGCAGGGCTGCTGAGAGGATTATGGAGGTCAGCAGAAATTTCTTAAAAAGTATCCAGCACATGGACTTCAGTGAATGTCATTACTACTAGACTTGTAGAGAACTTATGAATTTTTAAATTCTTTCATGTCCTTTAATATATTTGATTCTCATAAGAAACTTTGTAGTAATTACAGTGGATGTTATTTTTCCGGCAAGACTGGAGGTCAAAGGCATTCTGAGGACAATGTCTTAACCCAAATCAATGACTCTGGAATTTCATGAATAATAATAACAACATAATCCTTATAGTATTAATCTATTATTATGTAATAACATCTATTAATAGCATAGTGTGCTACAGTTTGGAATGTAGTTTCACAATATATTATTTCAATTGAATTTTAGTATATTGTAAGGGGGTTGTTCAGCCTACTTATAACTATGCCCCATTGTCTATAATTCTAGATAGATAGATCATTAAGGAAGCTCCTAGAATCCAGAGAACATGCATTTTAGGAATCAGTGGTAGCAAATTTTGAGGTCCATGACTTCAGATTCAAGCTTTTATTGTTGTTCTGTATTTTTCTAGTGTTTAGAATGCATAGCCTGCAATCAAGTTTTATCAAGTTCTAATTCTCCTCTTTATTGGAGTTGGCCTAGAGCAAGCCATTCAATCAGAAAGAAGTAACCCCACTCAACAGGTATTTATGGAATATTAACTACAGACAGGATCTCAGCCTAAGGCGTAGGACCATAGAGCTAAGCAAATTGTGCCTCATTATAGCCTAATTTCAAATAGAGAAACTGACTTAGAAAACCTTAGGGGGGTGGGGGGGTAAGGTTTTGGAAATGGAGTCTGTCAGATAGGACCCATGTTAACATTTTATATTTTATTCTTGTGGATCTTTTATAAGATTGAAGAAATTGGTCTCAATAACATGGAATTTTCCAGTTCTCCCTGGCTTCTTCCTTCTCTCTCCTTCCTTCCTCTCTCTCTCCTTCCTTCCTTCTCTCCCTTCCTTCTTTCCTTCCTCTCTTTCTTTAAAGCTCACATACTCTTCCTCCTTATTCAAAAGCATCAGTGGCTTTCTTAAGATGCAATAAGCACTGATAACTTGCCCTGGTGCAGTTCAAAGCTCTATAAAAGTAAAAAACTGAATCGTC
Organism: Equus quagga; assembly: GCF_021613505.1. Classification (NCBI taxonomy): domain Eukaryota; kingdom Metazoa; phylum Chordata; class Mammalia; order Perissodactyla; family Equidae; genus Equus; species Equus quagga. The sequence continues at coordinate 45,525,955 of NC_060283.1, read as the reverse complement.
AGTAGCTCTCTCCTGTCATCCTTCCCAAGACTTGCCCAGGGCTAATTACACTGGTCTTATGAGTAAGGAAAGGCTTCAGGACATTTCTGATAGCAGTAATAAGTATAAAAGTGAATACTGTACTATCTTTCCAAAAAGACCTAGAGGTGCAATGGTGTGAAAATTTAGTCATTAGTCCAGGAGTCTGAAGACCTGGGTGTGAGTTCAGGTCTTGATACTCACAGATTACAGAAAGTAGGACAAATACTCTTTGCACTAGTTCCGTGGCATTAAGCCACCTTTCCTAAGTGATACCAATTCTAGTGTACTCTGGGTATCAGCCTGGGCATCAGCATGTCTCAAGGCTAGAGTATTTCAAGTTTGTCTAGTGTTACGCAATTTACAAATTACACTCGTTGTAGCATTTGATTCTCAAATCATTCTTCCTAAAAAGAAGATAGGCATGTAATTTTGCCCCAACTGTATATAAGAGAAAGATGAGAGAGAATTTAATAACATGGAAATTAGAAGGAGGACTATTGTGCTATTAATAAAAAAAGAAAAGCTTAGGAGAACAAATGTTCAACTTAAAATGATTTTCTGGTATTATATCAAGCCTGCCTTTATGATTCCTTATTGAGGGGAAAGTATATTCATCCCGTTTTTGTGAAAATAAAATAGGAAAAGAGGTCCACAGAAGCAGGGGACTTGCCCTGACACTGCAGTGACTATAATGGGATGGGTAAATTAAGATAATTTTAGTTAGCTATTAAAAGTATACAACTTGTCTTATTCGGCAATAGCAGATAAAGTAGCAGAATTGTAAACCAAAATATAAGAAAAATACTTTGCCCTAAACATTTCTTTGTTCTCTAATATCAAGAAAAAATAAAACAATTGAATTTACATCCAATAGCTTTTTGGCTGAATACTCTTCTTAAGGTACATTTTCTTCACCTTGCCAAGGAATATTAAAAAGCAACAAGAGAAATATGGTTTGAAAGGTGTGCTATTTCTGGAGATCGCATAGTCCTTGCCAGAGCCAGAGCCATTTGACAAACCTGAGTGCCTCTGTGTTATTTATGGGCAAAGGTATTGGATTTGATATGGATTTATTTCTGGGTTGAGAAGACATTTCACTCATGGAAGAAAATTACAGTTAAGGCAATATGGTTTGAATGGGAAACTCTCTGCCAGGCTGTGTATTTGCTCACAGTCCATAACAGTGCAACTTGATCACTACTAGTCCCCCGCAATCTGCGGGGCATATCTCAAAGAGAGGCCCATAGTTAAAAGCCAAGAACACTTTCAATTGAAAACCGGTCTCTGGATTCTCCATCCTGCTTTGGCTTCAATTTGTAGTCTGGCCTTAGGGATGAATGTCCTGGGAACTTTATTTCTCCATCTGCAAAAATTACTCAGAGGCAGAGTCTGACATGAAGAAGGAGGAAATGATTAGTAAATAGAGAATGGGGACTTTCTGATTTCCTGCACGCAGAATTAGACCGTGCACTTTAAGGCTTCCAGGCATTTGGCTCTTCCCTCCTCTTCTCCAATATGTTGATCACTCCAGACATCCGCTACTATCACAGAAACACACCTTGCCATTGAACAAAATTGCAGCATAATTATTTCTTTTATGTTTTAAAGAGAGTAACATAAAAATAAGTCTGTACGCTAATATTTCATTGAAAATTTTGCATCTATATGCATGAGCGCCATTGGCCACCTTTTCTTTTTCGGAAGTAACTTTATTAACGTTTTGCCGGGAAGATTTTCCTAGCTTCCTAAAGTGGATTGGAGCAATTTCTGTCCCTTTCCATGGCCTGCAATAATTTAAATAACATTGGAATCATTTATTTTACAAAGGTTGGATAGGATCCAGCTGTGGGACCGTCTGGTCCTGGTGCATTTTTTAATGGGAGATTTATAATCACTTTCAAATTCTTTCTGTAGTAATTGGTCTATTCAAGATTTACACATCTTCTTTTAATTCTTAATAATTTATATTTTACTAAGAATATCACCCGTTTTTCCAGATTTTAGAAACATTTGGCTAGGATTGCATGTGGCATTAACTTATATATTTCCCTGTATTGTGTATTCTTTTAGATTTTATGATAAGATTTTACACATGCCTAAAAAGCATCAAAAAGAATGCAATAAACCCGTATAACCCCTGGCTGTATTTAACCATTTTAAATCAGAGAAATCATAACCCTTCATCTCTAAATAATTCAACATTTATCTCCAAAGGGAAAGAACATTCTCCTACATAACTGCAATATCATTCAACACACTGAGCTCAGTTAACAACATCCTGTTAATATCTTCTATCACCCAGTTCAGATTCAAATTTCTCCAATTGTTCCCCAAATACCTTTTCTTTATAGCTGATTTGATCAATCCAGAACTTAATCCTAGAAGACACATTGATTTGGTTGTCCTTTCTTGAAAGTTTAATTTAAAACCATGTTCCTGTCCCTTTCGATAATGACATTGGCTTGTTGAAGAGACTGAGCCAGTTGTCCACATGCTTTGTTTCTTCTAGTATTAATTTGTTCCTTTTTATCTAAAAGCTTTTCTCATTCTTAACCTTGAAACTTTTGCCTCCTCCCTTCTGTCTTTACCTGGATTCTCAAAGGGGAGTATCTATTGTATTAGCCTCTTCAAGGAACTGGTTTTGAGTTTTATCCATTTGAGCACATTTTACTCTTTAGTTTTTTGTTAATAAAGTGATACTCTCTTAATGAAGTATCCCAGATATTATAGTAGAAAAACATAGTGATATTTAAATACATAAAACTTAAATCTTCATGATGGCAAGAGAAATAATAAAAAAGCAAATAAGCAAGTTATATAATCAGGTAAATATTTATAATGAAAATAAACAAGAAAGGCAAATATGTCTAATATACAAAGATCTCAATTGACAAGAAAATACCACAAATAGGCAAATTCCTAAAATGAAACTCTGAATAAAAAAAAATACTTGAAGTTTTTGCCTGTTTTAAATTGAGTTGTCAGTCTTTCTCTTACTGATTTGAAAGTCTAATTTATTTATCTGGATATGAGTCCTTTGTCCAATATGTACGTATATGTAATTTATTTTTACTATTGCACGTTGCTAATGGTAATTGGAAGTCATGGCATCACTTGCCATTTTCTTCATCTAGTTAAGAGAATGTTACACCAAATATATACTTAACAAATATCATGTGATTATTTATTTTCCAAAAGAGGTAGATGATGCATTTTTCCTAATCAGCAGCCTCAGAAAGAAACATATTAATTCTTAGTCAATGCTTACAACATTGTTTTTTGTTTTGGTGAGGAAGATTGGCCCTCAGCTAACATCTATGCCAGTCTTCCTCTATCTTGTATGTGGGATGCCACCACAGCATGGCTTGATGAGTGCTGTGTCTGTCCACATCTGGGGTCTAAACTGGAGAACCTGGGCTGCCCAAGCAGAGCGCACAAACTTAACCACTATGCCACCAGACCAGCCCTGCCTACAAAGTTTTTAAAAGCATTAATTCCATACTCTGATTAGGTGGACAGAAGACAGTGGGAGGAAACATGTCTTTGATGGATCTAATTGATAAAAAGAAACTATTTTAGTTCCCGGATATTTTTCTTTCAAACGTCTATCTACTTGTCACAGTCCTTTATCAGACATGTGGTTTTGGTTTGCTCTTGCAAACCAAATTTCCTGTGCATACACTCTGTTTGTCTCTGCTCTTGCTGCAGTAAAAAGAAATGAAATAGAAATATAACAGCATTGCCCAGGGCTCAGTTTTTGAAAAGGATTAAAGCAGAGGAAGGAAAGCAATGCAAAGTGTGCATGTATTTCTGAAGCCCAAAACAAAAATGGAAGGTTGCCTAGTCTTGAGGATGTCTATTGAAATGAAAGCCAGGGGGCTTTTGTTCTTCCCCACACGATCGTTAGAATTTATTAATACAACTAGATCAGGATTTTTCATAGCTTTATCTTCTAGCAGGTTCTCATGTGTAGGCTTTGAAATGTGTTTCTGTTCTGAGCTAATCACGAATATTGTCCCCTTTCTCTTTGTTTGTTTATTTGCTAGAGGGACAAAAAGAAGTAAGACAGCTATTTTTATAGAAATCTTAAAAGCAATAGGAGAGTTATGCAACTAGTCTAAACAATCCTAATAAAGTCCAAGTACTTTTTGTACCTTTTTAAGGGTACCATTAAGATCAGCATGTGCACAGAGGTCCAAGCTCACATTAACAGGGGACCTTCCTAACACCTGCCACATAGCTTGTCTTCTGTTAAAGAAATGCTTGGATGCAAACTACTTGAAAGCACGTGAGTATGATTCTTGAAGCTCAATAAAATATCCATAAAGACACCATGTTTTTACTACCCTTTTCTACCTTCATTGGCTCCACCATTTATCCAATGAATGTTGATCAGTTTGATGAAGTTTACCTGTGGAGGCCAAACCTGGTGGTTAGTATGTAAGTCTACTTAATAGGCTGTAATTTGGTGGTTGGGTAGGCATTCGCTTGTTGGATTCACATTTTGGGCAGGAATAGAGTGCCCAATTTACGGATGGTGAGTCAGCTAGTAAAAACTGCTAGACTGTGCTTGGGTATAAGCAGATCAGGCATTTCAGAGATTGTCAAAGCTGAAGTGGTCGTGGAAATTATCTAAGTCATGTTTTATTTTGTTCGTTTTGCTTTTTGTTGTTGTTGTTGACATTGTTGTTTACAGAGGGGAAGTGAAAACCCAGAAGCAATGTGCTGTATCTCAGATCAGTTAGTTAGTGAGAAAACTACTTGGTAGTAAATCTAAGATTGCTATCCAGATATACTCTCAGTCCAGTGTTTATTCCAATATACCGTGTAGCTGTGAACGTGAAAGAGAGGGAAATTAAAAGGCAGTGATGTTAAATTAAATACCATTCCAGTGAAGTGTTCTAGAAATATAACACAGAATCATTGAAGTCATGGTCCTTCCTAACGGGTGGTGAGTGAGGCCACAGAGACATCAGTATCTGGACTCTCCTTCTCTGCCATTTTTGGCCTGACCCTTCTCATATTTAAAGATTCAGACCAGAAATTACCTTCTTTAGGGTGTTTTTTCTCCCTCCCAATCTGGATGTCCCACCTGTATGACCAAATAATACTCTCTGAATATTGTAGTTTTGTCCACTTGTCCTTTCCTACATTAATAATAACTGTTATCGATCATTGATTACCTACTATGTGCCAGGCATTTTACTTTTTCACAAGAACTTTGTGAAAGTTGCATTGAGTTCTTGAAAAACCCTCCAAATTAGGTATAGTATTCCTATTTTTATGGATGGAGAAGCTGAGGTTCAGACAAGTTAAGTAGTTTGACCAAACTCCTGCATCTAGTGAGCAGCTGAGCCAGGATGGGAAATCATATTTGTCATGTTCCCATTCCTATGTCATTTCTATGTGTCATACTGACTAAATTCAGAGTCAGTGCACTGTGGTCATGGAAAGCAGACTTCTCTCATCATCCATTGAGGTTGGAAAGCTAAAACCCACATTTTTCAAACTCTCTTGAATCTAGGATTCTGATACGATATGAAGTGTGTCGGTTGGAAGCACTTGTGAGAGATTTGGAAGGCGGTAGTGACATGCCAGCTGTCTTCTACTGGTGTCTGGGGAGCAAGAGAGTGGGGATATGAGTGTGCAGGCCAGACTCAGGGATCCAGATTGTAGTCACCAGCTTTGTGGTTTAAGAGGCAGTTGTGGCAGCAACTGTGGGAGCAACCACAAAAGCTTTGTGACATCTGGATCACCCTTATGAGGTATAGCTCTATCTTTGGACTCAGTAGTGCAGGAGGGGCCCCTGAATTGGGGCTCATCTTGCCCTTCCAATGATTTTAGAACTGAATTCCTTATTACATTTCTTTGGCTTCAAATAGCCAGAGCGATATAGTGGTACTTCCCATGTCTATAGCTATATAACAAACCACTCCAAAATTCTGAGGACTAAAACAACAATGATTTATTATTTATCATGATTCTGTGGTTGGTTGGAATTAGTTGGGCAGTACCAACATGGTTGGCTAGGATCCCTCATGTGGCTGCATTCAACAAGGAGATCTGTTGAGGCTGGAACATCTGAGACAGCCTCACATGTCTGTTGAGGTGCCTTGGTACTTCTCCTCGTGGCCCCTTTCTTTATATGGTCTTTCATCACTAATCTGAGCAGGAAACAGGACCAGGGATTGGTTACCCAAGTTAGAAATGATATAATTCTGTATGTAAGTAGCAGAAACACAAGTGGCAGAAACCACAGAAAAATTTAAAGCCAATTGGAAAAGGAGAAATAATTCAGGTATTGAGGTAGTCTGGTCAAATCTCCCATTTTCCCATTATAATTCTGCAAAATGAATTTTATCATCCATTTATGCTGAAAACATTTGTTTGGTATATAGTTTTTGAAGTAACCATTCTAGTCGCTAGGTATAGAAAAGTTCTACCTTTTAGAAAATAATAGGTTATAAGAGTATGATAACGATCCCCACAGAGTGACATAGAGGGAGTCACTGGCTCCGGTAGGCAGTCAAGAAACCAGACTAAGAAAGGTCACCGTTAAGGAAGATCTTGAAGGCTGAGTAGGAGTTTGACAGAATGAGGAGGTTTGTTGGAAGGAAAAAGGGAATAGCATAGACTTACGAAAAGACTGTTGTGGCACGAACTTCTGCTTCCAACAATGGCGGGATGTGTAATTGAGAGTGAGGCTAATGGAAAAACCAAGATGAAATATGTTTGTGAATGTGAGATTGTGTGTGTGTATGTGTGTTATTTTATAATGTACAGACAAAAAGTCGGGGAGGATATAGATTTGAACAATATAATTACCAAAAGACCTGGACACATGTGGAGATCATCGCATCCAACTGCAGAATATGTATTCCTTTTTTTAAAATAAACTTTATTTTTTAGAGCAGTTTTAGGTTCACAGCAAAATTGAGTGAGAAGAATAGAGAGTTCCCATATACTTTGTTCCCCAAAAACTCATAGCCTCCCCAACTGTCAGCATCTTGCACAATGGTACATTTCTTGCAACTGATGAACCTACATTAGCATAACGTCACCCAAAGCCCACAGTTTACATTAGGGTTCACTTTTGGTGTTGTGTGAGTTTCGACAAATATAGAATGCCGTGTATCCACCATTATAATATCATACAGAATAAGTCTACTCAGATTGTCGGTTTCTTTTGTGAGTTTTGGCAAATTGTGTCCTTCAAGGAGTTGGTCTATTTCATCTAGGTTATCAAATATGTGCACGTAGAGGTATGATCTGTAGTGATGGATGGCAATAAGACTTTGGATGGTAAATATGATGTGGTCTACACAGAAAGAAAATATAATGATATACACCTGGAGTTTATATAATGTTATAAACCAGTGTTACCTCAATAAGAAAGTAATTAAAGGAAAAGAATGATAGCTGTACCACAGACTTTGAAAATTAAATGAATAGTTTAGGTCATGATTTAGATGTTTACCAATGTGCTTTAAAAGTAAAAATCAACCACACCCTAAAATTGATGGTTCATGTATATCTTTGTCAAGTACCAAAGATCAAGGATGAATATACAGAAAGATGGTTTTGGAGAAATCATCTGTTCTGACCCTTTACTGCTTGAAATCCAGGGGAGGCAGATATTGCTATCACACGAAGAAATATTTTCAAATATTTAAAACAACATATCCCAAAAATTTTATTACTTCTCCTCTATGGCTGATTTTGCTCACTGATATTCTAATTTTACAACCGGGAAAATTACGAAGTCCAACATTTGTTTCTAAGGAATTATTTGTGTCTCTGCCCAACCACGATATTAGTGATCCCTTTGGTAAGGCACAAGTCATTTGATGGAATCTTGAAGAGCAATGTGCCGTAAATCTCAAGGTATGGTAAAAATATGCCTTCAGAAAAAACTTATTTGGAAACTTTTATTTTTGTATGTCTGTTAGTTTCCTGTGGCTGTTGTACCACAGACTTACTGTGGTTTCTAGTTCCAGCTAAAAACGATACACACTTATCTTCTTTCAGTTTTGGAGGTCACACGTCCAAAGTCAGTTTCACTGCGCTGAAATCAAGGCGTTGGCAGGGCTGCACTCCTCTGCCTTTTCCAGCTGCTAGAGTTGCATTTCTTGTTTTCCTTTGTCTTCACCCTTTTCTTCCATCTTCAAGGCGAGCAGTTCAGCATCATCAAAGCTCTCTCTTGCTGTATCTTCACATCGCTTTCTCCTCTTCCTTGTCTGTCTGTAATCTTCTTCTACCTCTCTCTGATAAGAACTCTTGTGATGGCATTTAGGTCCATCCAGATAACCCAGGATAATCTTCCCATCTCAAAAATTCCTAATTTAATCACATCTGCAAAGACACTTTTTGCCATGTAAGGTAACATTCACAGGTCCCAGGGAATAGACTATGGATATCTTTTGTGGGGAGGGCATTTTTCAGGCTACCACCGTATATCTCTTTACTTCTATGTATTATGCTTATAGCTTTGTGTGCAAGCAAAATGATTAGTTTTATTTTTTATTAGATAACATATCCTTAAATTTATTTCAAAATTTTATTGTGTTTGATTGAACTTCCTAACAAGAAGTTTCTTTGCCTTGTCTCCACTTGGAGGAGGGCTAACAGTCTGTTCACTTGTTTGTCAGTTGAATAACAGTGACAGTCACTAATCATTTTGTCATTTATAAAATAGAATTGGCAGCTATAGTTTTCATAAACTCCTACCACAAAGCTATAGCAAGACTAAGTTCTGTATTTTCTCTTCTTCCTGGAAAATATTTGATCCTTTTGTCAAGTAGGGAATCTTGTTTCTCTTGCTTGAGAGTATTGAAATAGCTGTATCAAGAAGGAAGAAAAAATTGTTAATATATCCATGCCAAACCAATGTTATATTACTTTCCAATACTAAAAAATTATGTCTATGTTTTTAGAAACAACTTTGAGTCCATCATTTTATAAGTATCCTTGATGTTTCCAATCAAAACAGTGAACTAGAATAAAATTATTATCCTAGAATAAGCAATTAGTAAGGTAAGTTGCACAGAGCAGACAGTGGTGGATAGCTTATCAAAATCCGCTGGGCGGATCTTCATTTTCTCCCCAGAAAATGTCATCAGTTGAGATATATTCAGTTTAAGACACAGAAAATCCAACTCAAATTTGCAGAAACAGTAAAGAAGAGTTTTTTGTTTGCTTCAGTATCTAGATGAAGGGCCAGATATAGCGTAGGTTCCAGGTTTGATTTAACTTAGTGACTCAAAGGATCCAGTCTCTTCCTGCTTCTCTGCTTTGCCTTCCACATATCATCTTCCTTTTATGGCCACATTCAGGCTACCAAGAGGACACTAAACACAAAGTAGAGAATAGGTGCGTGCAATTGTCTCACGAGTTGGTCCAAAGCCAGCTCTAACACACCATCTGTTGAACCCATAGATAAGAATTCAAGCATCTTTAGGCTTGTACATCCTGATTTATGTAGGTCATTAACTGTTATGTGATTCTTATTTATGCTCTTATTTTAACTTCAAGAAGGAGTGGAAATTCTAGGTTGTAGTAGAGTGGAATTGGGGGAAATTTCTTTTTTTTTCTAGGAGTGTCAGGGTTAGCTTTATTTTTGAGATATGTTATTGACAGAAACAATTTACATCAGTGATCCATGAATATCACTTCAAAGTCAGAGGCAGTTGGTCCTAAAATTCACATTGCATTGCCCAAATACAACTCAGTGACCGAATAGTGGACTTACACCAAAGCTTTGCAGCCATTCCTTGCTGCTGTCAGTATCCATTTTAGGGCTTTGAAACATTTCTGCCTTATCCAGGTGCCTCCATTTTGCTATCCATTACTCAATTCCACTAATTTTGTTTTTCCTCTTAGGAGTATCAGAGGAAGATAAAATATTTAATGGTTCCAAAGGTAGTTGATAAATCTTTTGTGTTTAAGGCTGAGTTAGTTACTTATTACTGTGTAACGAATTACCTCCAAATTTACTGGATTAAAATAGCACATATTTAAAACCTCACGGTTTCTGTGAATCAGGGATCCAGTCTTAGCTGAGTGCGTCAGACTCAGAAGCTCTCATAATGGTGCAATCAAGATGTTGTGAGGACTGGGGTCTCATTGCAAAGCTGTATTGTGGAAAGATCTACTTCCAAGCTCACATGGTTGTTGGCTGGGTTCAGTTTCTTACAGGATGTTGGTTGGAAAACCTCAATTCCTTGACAGTTATTGGGTCCTTGCACACGGCACTCTCCAATAGGACTTCTTGCTTCATCAAGGCCAAAAAAGGAGACAGAGTCTGCTAGCGAGATAGAAGTCACTATCCTATCTTATGTAATCGTGGAAGTGACATCCCATCATCTTTGCTGTATTCTATTGGTTAGAAGCAATTCACCAGGCCAAAGGAGGAGATTACACAAGGGCATGGCTATGATGGTATGTTTCCATTCTTATTAATCAACCAGTTGATTGCATGCACATAGTGCAAAGAAGTTTTTAAAGCATCTCAAATAATTGTTAAGAGATCTTGGGGCTGTGGTTAGATTTTAGAGTAGACTTCCCATTAGACCAAAAACTAGGACAAAGACTGTCAAATTCACAAAATGTTTTATTATTCCTTCCTTGCAAAAGTCTATTTTTAATCCTTAATGGAAGAAAAAAGTAGGAAAAGGCAGTAGTGAAAGTTTCACTGTAAGTATGCCCGGGAGAGCTTGGTCATGGGTTTCCTTGGTCACCGTGGCAGCTGAAGAACAACTGGAAACAACTGGAAATCTAGAGCCTATCACATGCTGTGTGGCAAGGCTTTCCGAACCTTGCCTATTGCGCACACACATTCTCAATCCCTCCCTTGGTCTATCTCTCTCACAGTTGGATGAGGAAGGCAGGTTTTATACTCATTGGCACAACTTCTGGAATTATCCAAAACCAAGACATTGGAAAGTTATCCTGCTCTTGGATTCTATGTTTCTTGGCACCAGTCAATTTGTCCTAAAGAATTCTTGAAGAAAAATACAGCCTGGCAGTATTAATGCTTTTCCAAATATCTTTAAAGTATGTTCAGAAACCATCTCAGAGAAATAAACAAGCAAAAGTATAAGCTTATAATGGCAAAATCAACCACTTGGGGAGGAAAATAACTTTGATTTTATTCCTTACGTCTCTTTACAGAGGCTTGAAGGAGAACTTAAAAGGGACTATGATTATAGTATTAAATCAAGGACAAAGCGGACTTGCAGTGGTCCAAGGTCTTCCCATGCCTCCTGCTGCCATCCCCCGCCCCTGCCTGCCAACTACAGAAGCCCTGCTGCCTACTCAGTGTGTGACCTTGAGAAAGTGACTTCATCTCTCTCAACTCAGCCTCCTCCACCCCCATCTACAAAATGAAAACGTGAACTTTCAGTATGGTTGTGTGCTTTAAGTGACTTGAAATCCATCAAAGCACATAATATAGGTTTTATCTATAAATTCTGTTTATGCCTGCTGGATATGTTGAAATTCATGGAGGTACATTTCTTTATGAAATTCTTTAATATTCAGTTGTTAGATGAACTTTATATCTCCATTCACTTCAGTCTCATGGGGAAGGGTTGTGATAAACGTGGAGCATTCACAGGAGATGAAGGCGTGAACAAGAGCCAAGGGGCGTCACAGCATTACCCAGCTGGCTGGTTAATGTGGAGAAACTCAAACCAGCAAAGCTGCCAACAAAATATTTACATTATAGATAGGAAAAGTTTTAGAGAAAGAAAATAGCTCACTCTGGACTTGGAAGGAGGAGTTGTTTTAAGTGCTGTGGAGTGGATTCTGACTCCTAGTACAGCAGAGCTAAAACCTACTCGGTCTTTTTGACTATTCATGGGGTTTTCATGGACAAATTTTTCAGAAGTGGGTGTTCAGGTCCTTCTTCCTAGTCTGTCTTAGTCTGGAAGCTCCACTGAAATCTATCCACTATGGGTGATCCTGCTGGTATTTGAAATCCTGGTGGCATAGCTTTCAGAATCATAGCGACATGTAGCCACCACAGTATGACAACTGACAGACGGGTGGTGTGGTTTCCTGATGAGGAATCAAACCCAGGCTACAGTGGTGAGAGCGCCAAATCTTAACCACTAGTCCACCAGGGCTGGCTTGGAAGGAGAGGAGAGAGACATAAAAACTCCCAGTTGTCTTTTCTCTTCCACAGGGGTCTCCTTCTCTCAAGAAAACAAAATAAACCTGGGCAGGGATCACAGGTCAAAGTATTGAAAGGGTTTGAACACTGCGATGTGTGTCGGGGGAGAGGGAGGTTGATACCGTGAACTTTTAGATGGAAGGTGGCTTTGGGAGTTTTGGATCTTTTGAACTCCTGGCACCTTCAAGATTTCTGATTTCTACACTTGTGCTTTTTCATTTTGTGGGGTGGGAGGTCGATTTGGCTGGGGGACAACAGTGCCTCTGGAAAGCAAAAGCTACAAGGATTGGATCTTACAAAGACATTGGGAGCTGGGGACAGGGGGCTGGCTCTAGGCTCAGTTAACAGAGCTCCAGGGTCCTTCGGATTGCTGCCTTTGGGGTACTGCTTCGGTGTGCTGCAGGCTAGAAAAGGAGGCAGGGCTTTGGGGAGACTGTTGGTAAAGAAAAAGCGAGCTTCTGTTTGTTTCACTGGATCTTCCTTTGTAAGGGATTAAGGAAACTCAGTGATCACTTGTGGATGATATTCCAAATTAGCATATTAAAATTTATTTACTAACTTTGTTTCTTCTTTCTCCATTCATTAGGGATTCAATGGTTTATTAGCTTTTTGAGCATAGTGTTTTTGAAAAGTATGTCTTAGAGGCAGAGAGCAAGGAAAAATAGAATTCTGAAAGGAAAGGGAAGCCTGCTGAGATTTTCCAACCTAAAGCCAATAATGCTGCCTAATTGGTAGATGTTCCTGCTTCCCTAATGGAAGTCTCTAGTGCCATATTTCCATATTATTATAAAAGGAGCAATTAGACTCTGAGAATTATTAGGGAAGAGATTGCTTTGAGAACTTAGAGCTCATCCTAATGAGTGACTTATAGTCCAGTTCTGTACTGCCTTTCAAGCTTTAATGTAGCTCTTTCAAAATCTGAAATTCTACTAGCAAAAACTAGGAGTGATTATTTTATTTCACACAGGTAAGATAAAAGTGCTTCATCATCAAAAGGAAAAGCAGAGAACACTGGTCTGGTGGCAGGCTTTCCTCAGGGCTCTATATGGGTTTCGTTGTCTATATCGTGAGATTAGGCCAGCTGTCTCCAAATCAGACAGCTCTGCAGCACCTTTCCTTTGAAAGCTGAATGAGTGAAGTTGAGCTTAATGGAGACTGTGTGCAATGTGATTGACTACCTCTTCAGTGGTAGATTGGGTTGCTGGTTTGAATTATTCAACCTTACCCGGCTCCCATCCATGCTGTGATTGTGAAGATCTCCCCTTTAAAGGGGCACTGTACATCCTCCCATAACTTACCTTTAGCTCAGTTGTGTCACTTGCTTTGCCTTCTCAAAAGACACAACATGAGGGTTTGCTAGTTATGAGCCTAGACATTAAGAGGGCTTGTGTGTTCCCCTTGCTCTTTTCCATTTCGGTCATGGCCATGAGAAGGAGCTGCCCAGCTCGTCTGCTGGTGAAGAATGAGTGACACGTGGAGCAGAGCCAAGCCACCCCAGACAAACCCGGCCCAGATGAGTTGAATCCAGCTGATCCCCAGACACGTGAGCAAAACAAATGCTTATTGTTGTATGCTGCTGAGCTTTCGAGGTTGTTTATTATGCAGCACGATCAGGGCCCTGGAACTAATTTGCTCTGTTTATTCTGGATGAATTTCCTTCTCGGCATCACGAGGGTGTTAGGATTGGGCTGGTGTTCCAAATTCAGACTGCCTTCAGGGCAGGGAGGAAAAGTAAATGAGAGAAGGAAGATGATGTCTGATGCCATATCACATGCCCCTTCTAAAGGGGGTCACTGTCGCTCAGCTCCAGCCAAAAGTGATTGTGCTGGAATTTAGGCGCTGTGCTGCCAAATCTACCTATTTGTCAAGAGAAGTTAGAAGTCCAGATGTTTTTTTTCCTGCTTTATCTCCCCAAACCCCCCCTGTACACAGTTGTATATCTTAGTTGGATGCCCTTCTAGTTGTGGGATGTGGGACGTCACCTCAACATGGCCTGACGAGCGGTGCCATGTCGGCGCCGAGGATCCAAACCCTGGGCCACCGCAGCAGAGCGCGAGAACTTAACCACTTGGCCACGGAGCCGGCCCCAGAAGTCCAGATTTTTTAAATGTGGAATCTCCAAAATTTAAGATTGAGAACTAATTAAACACTTGAGGAACTCTGTATTGGCAGGATATACGTATATATATCCTAGGGTCAGCCTTGGCCATCTCTGGATTAGAATCTGGGGTCCCTATTAGCTCCAGCGTTCAGTCATCATTAGTACTGAATGCAAGGCAAGTGTACTGTGTCCTCCAGCTTATACGAGGTATATTTGCTTTATAATAAACTGAGCAAAGTTTTGATTTAAAAATATCACAAAGCATGCTCCTTTTGTCCCCAATGGAATATCTTACAAATAGGATCACAGCATAAAAGCTAAACACAACAAACAAAAAACCAGACAAAACCAAAAATCCCCAACTACCTAAGACCTTCAGCTACTTCAAAAGCTTCAAAATAGCAAATCAATCACCTAATTATATATAGTAACTGACATTTTTTTATTTTACTAAAGGGACTTTTTTTTTGTGCAAATTTAAAATCTATTCTTGTTTTTCAGGATGCAAATTTTTAAGATGATCTATTGTTATTAGATTAAGCAATCTAAGGTCTACTTCTGAAATGTAATATGTGTCTGTCAGAGAAGAGGGATCTTTAAGTCCTTTAAATGATTTTTCTTAATAAATTAGCCATCCACTGGAAAAATGACCTGGCATCTCTGTTAAAGGAAAGGAAACCAAGAAGCCTTCATTTAAATCTTCATTAACTTTGATTAGGTCAACAAGAGGCTTCAATCTCCGGATTTCCTTGACCGTGGATTATAAACCCGGGATACTTAAATGGGAGGACTATAACCTCCTCACGGGGTTCTTGATTGGATTAATGATTATACATGACTTGCAAAATTAGAGACTGTGCTGGTGTGTGTCATTTTAATTTAAATAAAATTTACTTAGTCCCATCCAAATGCATATTGGATACAGGGCAAGGCACTGCTCAGAACATCGAGAAGGCAATTCTCACCCTGAAATAACGTATGATTAAATGAAGACGAAATGGAGAAGGCAGCACTTCAGGGGATTTGGTGTTATATTTAGAATGAAAGGTTAAGGTACATTGGTTATTATTGCTTTATACCTCATTATACTTGGAGATGCTTCTCTCTGTGTTATATTCTCTGTATTGCTTCTCATGGAGGGTTTTTAAGGATTCCTTAATCAGAAAAAGGGGGGGGGGTGGAGTGTTTGATACTGGTTGAATGCCAATAAGTGCTAGGCTAACATATAATCTACACAACAACCTTGTGCAGTAAGCTTTTATTTCCATTTTACAGAATGAGGAAAATGAGGCTTGGGAGATCCAGGAAATCAGCGCAGACATCACTTCTTCCCAGAAGCTATCCTTGATCTCTACAGTCTGAGTAAATTGCCCTGTGAGCACCTGAGACCCATTGCACACTTCCGTTCCAGCACTCAGAACATTTTACAGTCATAGTCGCTTACTTTCTGCTTCTCTTACCAGATCATGAACTCTTGGAGGCCAGCTTTTGGCGTAGACTATTATCCAGTAAATGTGGGTGAAATGTTTACATTTGGTCAAGATCATTCAATAACAACCAATGTTTTCCTAAATATAAATCCCCAGTACTTCCTACTGCCTGCCACTTTGAAAGTTGAAGAATTGGCAATCATTTTATAAAACTTCTTTTCAACAGACTAAGTGGGATTGCACCAAACTAAAACACTTCTTCATAGCAAAGGAAACACTCAACAGGGTGATGAGACAACCTACAGAATCGAAGAAAATATTTGCAAACCATACATCTGATAAGGGCTTGATATCCAAAATATATAGGGAACTCAAACAACTGAACAGCAAGAAAACAAATAACTTGATTTTAAATGTGTAGAGGACTTAGACGTTTCTCCAAAGTATACATACAAATAGCCAATAGATACGCGAAAAAATGATCAGCATCACTAATTACCAGGGAAATGCAAATGAAAACCACAATAAGATACACCTCATACCTGTAAGAATGGCTATGATCAAAAGGACAAAAGATAAGTGTTGGTGAGACTGTGGAGAAAAGGGAACTCTTGTATGCTTTTGGTGGAAATGTACATTGTACAACTATTAAGGGAAACAGTACAGAGGTTCCTCAAAATCTGAAAAATAGGGTGACTATATCATCTAGCAGTCCCACCTCTGGGAATGTACCCAAAGGGAATGAAATCAGTATTTTAAAGAGACATCTAAACTCTTAAATGTTTAAAACTCACATGTACTCCATATAAGCATTCTCCATTTTCATCCTTATTAGTATCTTTAAATCATTACTAAATACATGACTGGCGAAGGCAGTGTTTTCCAAACTGACATGGTGATAATAATCACTTGGGGGCCTGTTAAAAAGATGGGTTCTTTTCAGACTTAGTAAGCCATATTCTAAATAAGGGAGGGCCTGGGAATCTGTTTTAAAGTGTTACAGGCCATTATTATCATTAAACATGTTCAGAAAATACTGGTTGGAAATTGCAGTAATGTGTATGACGTGGACTTTAAAGAAGAAAACAACTATTTTATTTACTTTTCTGTCTGGAGATCCAGAGGGCAATTCAACTTGGAGAAATTTATTTGGAAAAATAATATTTTGGGGGACCTCTCTTGTTGTGTAAGGATAAGGTAAGCTGGCCCCCATCACTTTAGGTCTGAGCAAAGGCTGCCCCTCCTAGTATAATATGGGGCTGGGGGAGGGGGCAGATGACATTGCATGTGGACCCAGGAGCCCAGAGTGAGGGGATGAGCTCGCAAACTGTGGAACGGGAGACTAAAATTAGATAAGCTAACTGAGGTAAAT
Organism: Equus quagga; assembly: GCF_021613505.1. Classification (NCBI taxonomy): domain Eukaryota; kingdom Metazoa; phylum Chordata; class Mammalia; order Perissodactyla; family Equidae; genus Equus; species Equus quagga. Next base: position 45,508,859 of record NC_060283.1, on the reverse strand, counting down.
ACACAAACCCTTCACAAGGCCTTGTGGCAGGGAATGGTAATGACGCCTCTAAAATGAAATTATATAGGTAAAAAGAGAGATCAGTGTGCTGGCCCGTGCACTGAACTGAATGAGAAAGAATGGCAAGGCCCTAATTCATGGATGCTGAAACTCCTTTTGTTCTAGGCCTCCCAATGAGTAAACTTGCCCACTTGCAAAATGGCCGCTCAAGAGGATCCAAAGAACTTTGAATGATTTGGCACGCAGTTTTCAAGACCTGCGTGGGGGCATAGGCCCCTTGCCCCTCGGGCGTAAAGGGCAGTTTATAGCTGAGGAGAAAAGTATGCTAGTGTCTTCCACTGCCCAATTCAACCCCAGACCCAGCAAACTGCACGTGAGCCTTGGAGACATGATGCTCATTTCTCACGAGGGAAGAGCAGAAGGGGCAGGGGAGGGTTTTCCAGGGGCGTTAGAGAGCTATTCCCTTATTAGGGAGGCTGCCAGCTTTTAAAATGCCACTGTCTAGGCTGAACCGAATACTGATGTGTAGAGGCAACCTTCCTCAAAGAAGTCCCTCCCAACCGTGGAGAACAACTGGGAGTCCTTCTTGAGTCCCTTACTGGAAATCATGATAGTTCTTCAGCCTTCCAGCTACCAACCGTGGGCTTCTTACACTGTAAACTCCAAGAGGACAGGAAATGTTGACTACATGTCCACTGACACAGCTCTTGAACTGAGACCATTGCTGGGTACATCGTGGGCTCTCAATAAATATTTATTAAGTAAATAATTAAATGAATGATTGAATGGCGAGCCAAAACTGATACATACATAGTTTGTCTTTAAGGAGCTCAGCCTACCAACGAAGGCAGACACACCAAGACAAAAGTCATCATAGTACTGTCTGATAATGTGTGTAGTATTAATATTAATATCTATCATTAATTTCTTAACTAATTTAATTGTTATCACAATAATCATTAACAATTGAATAATATTAATAACTAATGTCATCATCATAATAATTATAAATCTTATATTTATATTAATTAATAACAATATGTAAAATGCTTTGGGAATGCACAGAAAGGATCTGTTGATTCTGAGGGGTGGAGGGACCAGTGCTGTGGGAGGCTGGGTGGGGTTTATGAGGAGAGTGATGTGGACGCGGAGAACGGAAGTGCGTAAGGGGTTGTGGAAGTGCTTGCAGAGTTCAAGACCAGCACAGAGGCCCAAGGGACTTGGCCGTGAAAGAATTTGACCAGTGGGGTTTTTTTTCCATCCTTTAAGTCTTTGGTTTTTAATCTAAACTGACAACCTAACAATACCTTATCGTATTTGGATTTTTTCACTAAATCTGCTTCATTTTTATAAAAACACTAAAGATATATTTAAGGAAAATGGTAAAAAACCAAAAAAAAAACCCACACAAAAAATCCCTTCCTTGGATAACAGTTGCACTCAGATCAAAGAAGGAGCTGCCTATCACTGGCCTCACAGGCTCTGCTTCCTGCTTTCTTCCTGCCTTCATCTCAGTCCTCTCACGCTCCGTGCAGCAGCTGCTCCAGACTGCATTCAATGGCTGAAAAAGCCACTCCCTTGAGAAGCTGTGGCTTCTACTGGTCTCTTCCCCTCCCCATTTTTCTCCCTGTCTATGTCCTACTCATCTCCCAGGAGCCATCCTGCATTTCACCGCCTCGAGGGAGACAACTGCCTGACTCAAGTGTGTGCCCCTTCTCCACACTCCCAAAGCACTCTGCTTCTGTTCCCATGTGTCTGAACACACGACATGGAACCTTGTGGAATCTGCACGAGGGCAGTTTTCGTCTGTCCTTTCACTGCCGTGAATCCTTGCATTATCACAGGGCCATTGCACACAAGCATTCGATCATTACTTGTGGAAGAAATGACTGAATCTGTGTTCTCTCCTTCCCCATGTAGTACACTGTAAGATTTGGGATTTGGGGCATGTGTACCTGACTTTGCAAGGTTCACCACCTGGGCCTCACCCAGGGCCCCGCAGCGTGTGCGGCTGTGTTCAGACACAAGCACAGAGAACAAGGATTGAGAAAGACAATCTTTTCTTTGTTAATAAAAGAAGGGAAATTCTGTGTGCACTTTAAGAAATGCATTTTTCTTCCTCTGGCCTATTGAAGGTGTTTGCCTTGAGATGCAAGTGAAATGTTCTGTCTCTCAGTGAAACAATGAACGAGATTGATACAACATGGAAAGGAAATTCATTGGTGGTTCAACAACTGAATCACGTCTCAGTGACTAGCCCCTCTTCTCATAAATATGATTTTGGAAGATGTTGCAACACAAGACAAAGAAGGAACTGAGGTTACTAGCTACCTGCCATATATTATGTTGGGAATTCAAATATTAGATGGTGGTTTCGATAAGAGACCTCGAAAATAGTTTACCTGCCTGCAATATTGTGAACTATTTACTAGCCTGTGAAGCATGAATTACAGCCTGGTGGCTGCTTCCAGCCAGTAAAGTGGGCCTAGCTGGCACCCAAAGTTCCTCTGTGCGAGAAAAAGATCTGATGGTTCCACTCTCAGCTGCTTGTTTCCAGGCAGCAAGTTCAGAAAATGTTCAATATACTGAATCCGAAATCAGAAAAACAGGCTGCTGCACTCAGCTCAGATAAGATTTTGATGTTGTGTCTGGCTTCTGATAGAACTTAAAGAGACCAGCAATGGTATTCCCATTTGAAGCCCAAGCATGTCAGAGGCAGGGAGCAACGAAGTCTTTGGGATGTGCAAGTTAATTGAAGATTTAATTTTTAAAAAGTCATTTCCCACTTGCACTCTTGGGCATTTATCTCAGAGAGATGAAGGTTTCTTTTCTCACAAAAATATGTACAAAATATGTATGAAAGTTCTTAGCAGCTTTGTTCATAATGGCCCCAAACTTAAAGCAACCCAAGTGTCCTTCAATGGGTGAATGATACGACAGACTGAGGTGCCCATATCCCATGGAATACGGCTCAGCAGGGGAGAATCAATCAATGCTACATGTGGCAGCTTGGCTGAATCTCTGGGAGTTATGCAGAATGAAAAAAGTCAGTCTCAGAGGGTTACATGCTATATGATTCCATTTGCATGGAATTCTTGAAATGATGAAATTGTGGAGATGGCGAACAGATTGGTGGTTGTCAGGGATCGAAGACAGGAGTAGGTATGGCTGTGGCTGCAGAGGATGAGCATGAGGGAAACTTGTGATGATGGAATGGTTGTGTGTGTTGTATCTACACAGCTGATGAGATTGCATAGAGCCACACACCCCACACACAAGTGCGTGCATGCGATGATGATGGGATCTGAATGAACTCTGTGGATTGTGCTGGTGTCAATTTCCTGGCTTTGACATTGTACTTGTAGTTGTACAGGATATCGTCATTGTGGGAGGCTGGGAAACACGGGCTCTGTGTATACACTTTTTTTTTTTCTTTTCTGCAACTTCCTCTGAATCTACGATTATTTCACAATAAAAAGTTATAAGAAATCATTTTCTAATTCGTGATGTTAAAATTCAGTGGGATTTAGGGAAGTGAAACCCAAGCCCTTACTATATGTCATTTTTTCTTTGCCTTCTTTTTGCTTCAGGTTATTTTTAGAGGTTTTAGATGGGTTGGAGAGGATTTAGATTATAACTTCTGATATTGTCAGATTTTTATGCGTGTACAGTGTGGGAGTTAATAGTTGATCTATTTATACCCCAAACAGAACAAACACAAAATCCCATGGATTATAAAGATATACGTTACAGTCAGACTTGCTAACATTAACAGCTCTGATGGTGGAAGGTGCTGGAATATCACAGGCACCAAGTTGTGCTTTCCTGTATCTCTGGCACTCACCACATTGCCGGCATGTTCCATTTGGCATTTACCCCATGTTGGCTTGTGTTGATGTTTATTCCTTATGGCATGTGCCCTTTCCCTACTTGGGCTGTGAGACCCTCTGATCAAGGTGACATGTTATATGTCAGCATATAATAGGTACCATGTAACAAGACAAGCTGGGGTAATGTCTGCTAGGCATCTTCACTTGCACTGAATACTGTATCGATTAAGGCATTTTCTCATACAAGTGACAGAAAAACCAATCCAAACTGAATCAAGCAGAAAGGAAAATGCGTTGACTCATGTAACTGAAAAATCTAGGAGTATGTTTGGCTTCAGAACATGTTCCTCTCCATCTCTCAGCTCTACTTTTCCCGTATTGGCTCCATTAGCAATAGGATTCTGAACTTGAGGTCACAAGGAGGTACAGCTGCCTTAACTTCATCCCTTCAACCAGAAATCCAGCTGAACAGCATTTTTGGATAGTTCCCAAAAAGTCCAAGTATTCACTCCTTCTCTGGCTATACAGGGTCAAATTCCTGTCCCTTAGCCAACCCCTGAGAAGGAATGTACTGACTGGTCTAGTCCAAGGTCATGTGCTTGCCGTTGCATGTAGTAATGTGGCCCCACAAAAACCATGCAAACCAAGAGATGGGGGAAGTAGTTTCAGCAAAGTAGGAGGCCTCTCTTGAGCTTAGCAGTGAAGCAACAATTATCCGTTATAAAAATTTAGAGATTCCTACTTCCTTTTTGTGATAGGCTTATACGGGGGGAGAGGGAATCATAATGAAGCTTTGAGGTGGTCATTGGAGACCTGATGATTAGTGGTTTGCTTCCTGCATCAACAGAACACAAATGTAAATAAAAGATTTATTATTTGACATGCCATTAAATGTTAAGATAGCTTGTTTTTGTCCTACGACTGACTTGTTTTAGTGTTAATAAATAAGTTTATAGTGTTTTTTATTTTGCTGGTTCAAACTGCAGCAGTAGAATTTATAATCTGTGCAGGAGTGTGGGAGAGCTAATTGGTTTTGGTTTCTATTCAACATAGACTTCATTATCTTCATTCTCCTCAGGAGAAATCCTTAATTTAGCCTAAGAATTTCCTTGCTGAAATGTATTGATGGTTTGAAGCATCTAAAATGTGTAATTATGAATGATAACAGTGGCCCTCTGCAGAATTCTGTTTTCACCTTGTTTCTCTTAATGACCCTGGAAACTTCAGTGATGACTTGCATATGGTCAGGACCTCTTGAGCATGGCAGGTCGTCGCTCTGTGCTTCTTGGGTTAGACACATCCTGGATGGGTTTCTTTCCCAGCCAGAATTATGGAAGGGACTCTCATTTCTTTCTTGCCCAGAGTTATGGTCTTCGTATTACAGATATGTTCTGATTTCCTAAAGGCATTCCTTCTGTTGATCTTGTACTTTGGATTTTCCACTACCTTGGAGGTACTCCTCAGTTCTGTTTCTGGAGAAATCCCTTATGTCCTGAGCTTTAAATCACTCACCTCTCTGGTCTGGGTTCATATCTGCAGCCTGTTCTTTCATGTTCTGCCATAAGCTTGGCTCTTCTCACCCCAACTCATTACTATCTTATCTACTTAATCCTTTGCTCATCGTATCCTGTTATGATGACTATTTTCAGCATATCCCTCTACTTCTGGGATGGCTACTTCTTGGTACTTTGAACTCTCTGTAAAGCCTCACCACTTTAGATCAAGCTGCCTGGATTTCAGCTCTCACTTTCTCTCTCGTCTATCCCCATCCATTAATTTTTCTCTACACTCTAGCTAGAGTGAAAACTTGAAAACATTTTCCAAATAACATCAATAATCTGTCCTCCTCCCTCTAGCCCACTAAAAAGCCATCAGTTACTTGGGCCTGGGGCTGGTCCTGGTTGCTTAGCAAGGGGACTTGATTTTCCTTTGTGTCCTCAGAGCAGAGGAAAAGAGTGAGTGAGGTTGCAAAGTAGAAATTTGAGAGAGGCATGCTAAGAATACATAAGTTCCCTGGAAGTCAGGTGGACACTGTACAGATGGCTGAGCTTAAGCCTTTACGCAGGTACCCCATGCAAGAGGTCACTTGCTGGGTAAGGAAAGTCTACTGCCCAGAGGTGGTGAGTAGATTCCCTTGGATGGGGGTAAGAGGTATTGACGGAAGAGGGCTATCCAGAACTGGAACTCCCTATTTTAGTCTAGAGGTTCCTACAGGGGCTTATCCATGTAAGAGTGGCAACATTTGGGATCCAGCGATATGAAAGACCTTGGCAGAGGAGAATATCAACTGACCAAGAAGACTGCTCCCTGTTCAGCAGGTGAGAGAGGGTTGCCTTTTTACCATTTCTTCCTCCTCATCCCTAGAAAGGGCAGAGAGAAGTAGGTCAAAAGTGGTCCTTTCATTTTGCCTTGCAGCATCCCTCTCCCAGCCACTCCCCCACCAGCCCTACTCACAAGGGCTGAAGTCCTGACTCTTTATTATCAAAAATGAGACTTTTCAAATAAGTGAAATTGAGTGGAAAATTACTGAATCTTGCCAAGGTGTCATTAAAGTACACAGTGTGAAAGGTAAGATGAATATAGTATAATTAGAGAACAGTTATTGGGAAAAAATGAAATCTTTTCATGTGTAGACCCCAAATTGAAACTCCTCGATACACCAGTTAGAGATACACAGACAGATATTTTAATGCCAAAAGATTAGTTTTCCTAAAGTGATCGTTTAATCATATTAATTCCAAGATAGAAAAGAAAAGCCAAAGCTTGCTTTTGCTGAAAGAACACAAGTAAGATATTTGGTCTGAAATGTAAGGCTTTCCAAACCAATTTCATTTTTCAATAACATTGTCAGACGCAAATCTTTTATTGCAAGTCAACTCAGATACTTTTGCAAAGCTGATAAGGATATACATTATAAATTTAAAAAGTTTGGAATACTATAAAATAATTTCTATTTTTGTGTTTTGGACTTGCATTTGCATATTTTATCTGACATTTTGAAAAAGAAAATTAATATACATTATATATACTACAAAAATACCATGTTTTTGAAAATATTTAGGTTACTGAGCAAAGTTACACAAAATAAAGTAAAATAAAGTAAGTCAAAAGAGAAGAAAACAGTTACACAAAAATAGAGGTTACCGCATTTGCTTGGTGGATTGGCCAGAAGTGTGATAATGATCTTGAATAAGGATGTCAGGAAGCTGGAGAGTTTAACATTAAAGTTTAGAACAGAAAGCAATACCTTATGAACTTATGATTTACCCAGTATTGTACTAGTCACCATGTGGGAAGGAAGCAAAGTTGAATATTTGAGGAACTTAAAATCTGGAAAGATCTGGAACTGTTGACTGTGGTGGGGTCCATCAGTGATCTGGAATTTGAGGAAAGAGGTGAATCGCTGTGGCTGTGCCCCATGAATCATTCTGTGCAGAGAGTTGAATCAGGCTGGATGCTGTAAGAGAAGAATGGAGAAGTTGGAGCTGGCCAGTTGGGTCCCATGCTGGTGAGTGACACAGGAATGCAAGGAACCAAATAAAGAACAGCTCACTGGAAACCTTGAGGACAGACAACCATTAGGGAGAGAGTTTCTAGAGAAGAAATGGAGGCAGGGTAGAGAGATCAGAGTTTTCAGGAAGTTACCTCGTAAGTAGAAACGGCATATAAGTGTTATTTTAATGTAAACATGCTATTTTGTAGATTTTGAGTATTCTTATTTGTATCTACTCCAATATTAATCTTTCCTCATTTACACTTAAGATGCATTTGAAAAAATAAGGTAAAAATAACATACAATCACTTCTTTGATCAAGAGCAATACTTTGTAATTAATTCAGTGAAATATGTAAATAATTTTTAAAAGTTTATATGGTTTTTCAGGGCCAGCCCTGTGACATAGTGGTTAAGTTTGCAAACTCCACTTAGGTGGCCTGGGGCTCACAGGACCAGAACCCTGGTGTGGACCTACATACCACTCATCAAGCCATGCTGTGGCAACGTCCCACATATGAAAAATAGAGGAACATTTCCACAAGTGTTAGCTCAGCGACAATCTTCCTTAAACAAAAAGAGGAAGATTGGAAACAGATATTAGTTCAGGATCAATGTTCATCACCAAAAAAAAAAAAAAAGAAGAAAGAAAAGAAAAGGAAAGTTTTATATGGTTTTAAAATTTGGATATTCTTGCATATTTAGCAGCCAAATTAGAACCTCAATTTTTCACTGTTGATTTAATTTCATTCCAGTGTCTCAACCCCTGAATGATTTATTCTTTACCCACAGAATTGTTTATTATTTTAATGCTAGCATTGGGATAAAAAGTGGAAAACAACCATTTAAAGATGCTGTCTCAAGATTAGAAAGAAAATGATTATGGTGAAAAAGAAAAGAAATAAGTTGCCATCGAAAGTTCATAGTAAAGAGTCCTTTCCTCTTTTATAAGACTTTATACAAAATGATAGACACACAAGGAAACACAATCCAATAATATAGAGGAGCTAGTAACAAAAATCCAGATTCCCACTTCATCTCTCCCCACCTCACTCCACTTAACCATTCCTATTTAGTTCTTTCGGGAGGTGACTTACTTTACACTGATTATGTTTACACTATAACTTCTTGATCATTCACCTCCTCCAAATGAAAGATGAGGCTTCACCATTACTCTACCTTTCTCTCTCTCTTTCGATTTCTGATAATTCTGCAGGCGTTCTATTGGTTACCTGTTCATTCTAAAATAAAATATTTAACCTGGGTATCTTGTTCTACTGACGTTTGACACCTCACCAGGGAAGCTGAAGATGTCAACACTCTTAACCTTTCTTCCAACTTTGCTCTCACTTCTCCTAAATTCTGTCAGCTCTGCTTGGGAGAGGGGATGGTGTTAAAAATATTTCACAACTGTGGCCAGCCCAATGGTGTAGTGGTTAGTTTCATGTGCTCCACATCAGTGGCCTGAGTTCCCTGGTTCAGATCCTGGGTGCCAACTTACTCATCAAGCTCACTCATCAAGCTGTGCTGTGGTGGCATCCCACATACAAAATAGAGGAAGAATGGCACAGATGTTAGCTCAGGGCTGATCTTCCTCACCAAAAAAACCCCAAAAAACAAAAAACCCACAACATATATATATACACATATTTCACAATTTTTTGTGTCAGCAGAGTCATCTTATTAATTGGAGTTTGGACCCTCAACTACAATCCTTTATGCTGTTTCCCTCCTCTCTTGTTTTCCCCTCTGCCCTTTGCCATTTTGTTTCTGTCCTAGAAGGTGCCATAAATGTTATGATAATGGACCAGACTTGTATAGAGCTTAAGATGTATAGGCACAGGTGTGCACGTGGGGGAATCGCTAATCCTTGCAACAACTGTATGATGTTAGTATTTTAAATCACCATATTGTTTTAAATGTACCTAGTTAGTGGTAGAGCTGAGATTCAAAACTCAGACAGTCTGGTTACAAAGTCCATGTTTTTAAACTTTCATGAGAGAAAAGTACATCTGTCTCTATACCTTATATATATTACATTAAATTTTATTTGTAATTTTTAATATTTATATTTTATCTTATAATTTTTATAATTATAAATATTTTAACATTTTACTTTAATATTTATATTAATTAATGAATTTAATTTATTTATATATTTATATATAATTATAATTATACATTACATTAAATTATAATATATCTTATGTTAAATACAGTGAAGTATGTTGACGATATAAATTAAGTATAGTAAAACACATATATGTTATGTATATTTAATTTCACATTCTAGTAGCTGAAGTTTGTTCCTATAATTTTCTAATTAATTTATTCTGTTCCTTGATTCATCTATTTTCCTTAGGCTTAGTCACTTATTTCTTTACCTTGGGCTTTTGCTTTCATGTTATGGTTTTCTCCGTATGTCTGTAGTCAATCATTGTTTGTCCTTCTGGATTTAAGCGTGAAGGCCTGGTTGCATGCCTAAGTGACTAGTCTGGGCCACCTTCCCTTTAGTGCACCTAGATCGATGTTCCGCAGGCTGATTTTGAACTCCGTAAAAACTGGTGGGGATTCTTGACCATCAGAATTTGCTGTGTTTGAGCAAGAGGGGAGCTGGACATTAAGCAGAGGACTCCCTGCTGGGGGCCCAAACCCACGGTGACCATCTTTCTTTCCTGCCTGAGGGGGAAGTGGAGGTGAGTCTCTAGGTGAACTATTCAGTGGGCAGACTTCGGTGAACAGCCAGTCAGATGTTTAGGCCCTGTCTTTGCTCCCTCTGCCTTCTGTTAAGTTCTATCTCCTTGTCCAGCGCAGCTCAGCAACCACCTCTCCTGCAGGCCCCTCCAGCATAGAGACTCCTCTCGTTTTTGACCATCAACCACTTCAACGTAATTTCAGACTTCTAAACTTTATGGATAGCCCATTGTTAATTGATACTCCTATCCCCTCTTTTTATTCTTTTATATTTATTCCTAGAGGTGAGGGATTGAGTACTTTGCTTTCTGTCTCTACATTAGAGGATGGCAAAGGGGGTTGCCATGGTTGCTGAGTGAACCAACCTATAGCACTTGCCACTCAAAGAGTTTTGGTAACACTTTGGGTAATTCTGCTATCAGCTTTGTCTGAGATCTGCAGCACGCTTGTCTTGTCTTTTTCTGACATCTTCCCACATCCCAGATTTTCCTTTACTGAATTCGTGAGTGATTCCTTATATATTGTGGTTGGAGATACAGATCCAGTGTCATTTTCGATGGAACTTGCATTTCTCAGTTTTATTCCCACTCTCTTCAGTCTCTCTTTCTCTGTCTCTGTCTCTGTCTCTGTCTTTGCTGGGGAGGAGGCATTGGGTGACTGGTTTCTCAACTCTTCCATTTTCAAACTGGAATGTTACTGTTACTTGAGTGGTGTCTCAGGGAAGAGGGAACACAAACACATACTTTTCAGTTTGTCACCTAAATATGATAGTTTTCTTTTAAATAAAATTAAAATTCCATTTAAATTGTTTTCTCTTTCATAAAGGCCTTTTAACTAGAAAGCTAGTAGTTATAAATTGGGACACCTCCCTGATAATTTCCTTCCTCTGAAAAAAAATCCTGAAGATTATTAAAAACTTTCAAATGCAGGTCAATTTTGCAGAAAAGGTGTTAACTATATTTTCCCTTTCAAGTCTGGGAGAAAAATAACACTGAGATTTTAGTCCCTTTGAAAATGTAAGCTACCTATGAAATATCCCTCTTTCAATGGCGTGAATTGCTTGGCTGAAGCCCTAGACTAAAACTATCTGTTATCAGTGAAAACTGCAGATTCTTAAGATTGCTTCAAGCTGGAATTTCAGTGCCTCTGGAAGTTGATGGCCAGGGTGTAAGCTGAGACTGAGTTGTTTGAAATAGCTGCCTATTACCTACTCTACAACTTAATTTGTTCAGTCCTTCATTCATTCAACTAATAGTTGAGTAACAGTGAACTAGCAAGACATGGCCCATGCCCCTAGTCACTGATCTCATATGTTGACTAGCTATTTTACACACTTTTATCATTTAAGTCTCACTGTAACTCTGGGAGATATGTACAGATATTATTGTTTCCATCTCACAGTTCAGAAAAATGAGACTCAGTGAGATTAAACAATTCACCCTACCTCATATAGCCAAAGTCACAGCCAGGATTTGAATCCAAGCTATTTGGCATCTTTGTCGATTTACTACTCATTATAACCTACAAACAATTTTATACTTGGTTCATAATTAATATCAGTCGTTGGGCTAAAATTATGGCACGCAGATCTTAGAAAGATTTATGTATCTGATTCTTCATTATTATGTTAACAAGGAAGATGCTATTTAATCATTTTAAGTAAACTTATTGTAGATGATTGATATTAATCTCTATTTGCAGAAAAAACAGTAACAGTGGTAATACATGTTTAGAAAGAGATCTGCTTATATTCATTTAGTCATACAACTATTACTTTATGAGTACCTACTTTGTACCAAATACTGCATTGAAAGCTATGTACATAACAGTGAAAGAAACAAGGTATGTTTCTGTTCTGTTGGAGCTTATATTTTTGGAGGAGGTGGGCTTAAGTGCATAATTATTTATATGAGCACATATTCAGATAACTGGTATGGAGGGGATACGAAAAGGGGGCTGTTATATTTGGGACCATCACTCTTATACCAAGAAAAAAGCCATCAGGATGTAGTGAAAGGAGCACTGTTCTGGATAGTTGGGGTAGGTGGTTTCTGGTTTGTATCAGTGCAATAATTCTCTGTATGATTTTGGATAATTCACTTGATTTTAAGCTCCAAGAGGAGGGACTTCATCTCTATTGGTCACTGCTGTGCTCCCAGTACCTAGAACATTGGGTAGCACATATAAGCTGCACAATAAATATTTATTGAGATAATGAATGCAATTTAACCAATGGTTATTGAGAGTCAACTCTTTCTTGGTCACAGTGCCAAGTCTCTGTCCAATAATTCATAAAATAAGGAACTTGGATTACATGACCTCTCCGCTGGTTATTTGCATTTTCATCCTCAGATTCATCTGGGCTTCCCTTGGTCTGCTCTGTATTGCAGGAGGCTGGTCTGTAAAAATTACGTTTCACAAACTCCTTTGCTAACTAACTTCTGCTTAGGTATGATGGAAGGGAATGCTGGTGAAAAACTGGAGACCAGGAGGAGAGAGTGATCAGCATGTCTCTCTTCCCTTATTTCTACTCAGTGAGGCTCTGGAGCTGTAGATGATGTTTCTCAATTATTCTAACCCTCACCAGGCAGCCCCCCACTCTGTGGAGCCGGTTTCTGCTGGACAGTTCCCGACTCAACATTATCTCCTTTCTCGGTCCCTCGAGGCTGGAACTTTCTACACCTACAGAACTGGTTTCACATATTAATTTTTTTCTGTTGATCTGCTAATATTAACGTTCTATTTTCCTGCTAGAACATAACTCCTGCCTGCTTAAGATTCCTTCCATTTTCCAAAGGCATTGACTCCAACTTTGACTTCTCACTTGCAATGCTTTAAAAGAGAGAAAGGATGAGATTCCCAATGCTCAGTAAGGGTTAAGTCACCTCAAAATAGTAAATCCTTTATTTTTTTCATCTCTTTCTGTTAAGAGACTAATAACATTTGGAAACATACATAACTCTTGAATATTTGAGGTCTGGTTATTCAATTATTTGTTAAAGATAGGTTTTTGCATAAAGTGGTTTTTAAATATGCATTAAAATTTTGGGATTGATTCTTATGCACTGCTAGAATAATTGGTCGAGATTTGGTTATACCTTTTTCTATTTAAGAGAAACAAAATAGGGGCCGGCCTGGTGGCATGGCGGTTGAGTGTGCATGTTCTGCTTTGGCGGCCTGGGGTCTGCTGGTTTGGATCCTGGGTCGCTACATGGAACTGCTCATCAAGCCATGCTGTGGCAGGCGTCCCATATATAAAGTAGAGGAAGATGGGCACGGATATTAGCTCAGGGCCAGTCTTCCTCAGCAAAAAGAGGAGGATTGGCAGCAGATGTTAGCTCAGGGCTGATCTTCCTCAAAGGAAAAAAAAAAGAGAGAGAAATAAAATAAAAGACATGGGACTTTCATTGTCTGAAAGCACATTTGGAAAATTCTCTCTAAGTTTTGGGATAGTGAAACTTACTCTTCCTGTTCAATTATAGTGAATATATGCAATTTTAATTACTCCTGAAATAGTGAATTTATGTAACCTGTGAAGACAACCGAAACTAACTTAATTCAATTTTGTTTTAAAATAAATCAGTGGGAGTGAATCTTCCACTTTCATGTCCCTCTCTTCTGAGATCACTTACAAATGATGACCAAATGGCAGATGATTACCAAATGGCTAGAAACGTGTGGCATTATATGGTAAAACCTTGCGTGGCTGAACCATCATTTTCATTGAACTGAGAGATTCGGAAGACCATGGCTCAAAGCGAGAAGTCTGGTAGAGTTCTCTTAGGGAACATATTTTTAAGGATATTCTCTTTGCTCACCTCTCTTCGTAAACATACAAGTGTTTATCACTTGACGCTTGCACATGCTTTTGTAGAATCAATGAGTAATAAAAAAAAATCTTCATTCAGTATTGGGATTCATAGTGGCATTTCTCAAGGTCAAATTCCCTCAGGTAGTGAAATTTAACACTACAGTTGGATGCAGAGGAAACAGTCATACTAGCTATGTCTTCTTTCCCAACTGTGATCTGACAACTCCATATATGAGACCACTGACAGAAGGAACCCAGAATGTGTGGTTGTGAGTCACAGATTTTGTTATGCTCATGTCAGCCTCATTTTCTGTTGAAGACAGAGTGAGAATGGCTTGCATCAGCTAATCCAGAAAAAGATTAGATCATACAAACCAGGATATGTACACCTCGATGAGGATGAGAGCAGAGATTGTGAAGGCTTATGCAAGATTCTCGGGGAAGCGTTTGCTGGAAGAGTTGCAATTAACTGCATATTAACCTCATATGTCCAGATTGTGATCATATAGGTTATAGAGATGTTTAGAGTTTGAAAAGACCATGTATTACAAAAATAATCTCAATACATATGCTTGCATTTTAAATTTTATAATTTAATTTTTTATTACAGAAATTTTCAAAGCTATACAAAAGTAGAAGATGCAAAACAGTTGTCCCTTGTTATGGGGGGGATTGGTTCCTGGACCCCTGCAGATACCCAAATCTCTGCATGCTCAAGTCCCTTATATAAAATGGAATAGTATTTGCATATAACCTATGCACATCCTCCTGTATACTTGAAATCATCTCTAGATTATTTATAATACCCAATGCAATGCAAATGCTATGTAAATAGTTGTTGCATTTTACTGTTTAGGGAATAGTGAGAAGAAAAACAGTCTGTACGTGTTCAGTACAGCATCAGTCATCGTAGGTCTGGGTTGGTTGAATCTGTGGTTGTAGAACCCACAGATATGGAGGGTCAACTGTAATGAGTTACCACCACTTCTAGCAGTTATAAGCATTTGGCCAATCTTGTTTCATCTGTCCCAACACTACTTTTGTTTTCCTGGTATATTTTAAGGCAGACTTCAGGTGTCATATTATGCAGAGTGTAAATTAGTAGGTTTCTTTCACAGAGAAGGTCACTTTTAAAAAGTCCCTAACTTTTCTACTATTATCATGTCTAACAATTAAGAAGAGTATTCTAATATCTGCTAATACACAATCTATCTCAAATTTCCCCAACTGTCTCAAAAATATCTTTTAATACTTGTTTGAATCAATATCTAATCAAAGTCTACAGACTACATTTAGCTGATAACTCTCTTAAGTCTCTATTAGCCTGTAACAAGAGTTTCCCCTTCTGCTTTATTTATTTATAACATTTATTTGTTGAAGAAACCATGTTATTTGTACTGGATTCTGAATTCGGCTGATTGCATTTCCTGCTGTCAATGATCATGTTCCTTTAATCCCTACATTTCCTGTAGACAGATCTAGAAGCTTGATTAGATGCAGAAGCAATTTTTGGGAGGCAAGAATCCTTCTTGGGTGGTTCTATATACTTTCTATTTCATCATATCAAGAGAAACAATTGGTACTTGATGATGTTAATACTATCAATTGGATCAATACTGGCAAGTCTTCCATCGATTATGAAATTTTCCATCAAACTTTCCTCTAAAAGCTGTATTAATGACTATCTAGATCTTGATCCATTATTTCTCTATGGGTTTCAAAATGGTGAACTTTCTAATTTCATCCTTTGTTCAGCCTTTATTAGGTTGCATTCTTATATACTGAGAGATTTTTCTTCATTAACTATTTGGTTGTTGAAATGCAGTTCAAAAAATGAAGGCAGGATAAATGCTTGACTCCTTTTTCTCACTTACCCATCATCAGAATAGTTATTATATGCAACCTCCAAAGAGGACCAATGAAAATTTTATTTTTCTTTTATTTTCTGTGTATCACTATTAACTCATGGATTTTGATTTTGATATGTTTAAATCTATTCAATCATTTTTCTTTTAGATACACAGGCTATTCCATCTTTAGCCAGAAAATGCCCCTTCAACTTGGCTTTTTCCTCCTTTTGAAACAATATCAACAGTCTTCAAAAGTTTCCTTGATTTCTCTTCCAACAAAATGCTCTAGGCACTTCTTATATATTTCCTCTCGTACATCCAGAATCAACTATTAGTTCAAGGAACCGTTATTCTTTTTTCAGAAATGGCATTTAGAGACCAAATCTAGGGCACCAGGAGTGCTCATTGTCACCTGGTTGTCATTGTTTTCAGGTCCTTTCAGTAGACAGAGACAAGATACACATATATTTTTGAAAGGGAAAAATAAGCCATAAACTAATACTGATATTTCCAATTCCAGTGATGAACAAGAGGGGTTTTACTCAACATCTTTGATTTTACACCAGTATCTTTATCTTCCTATGCTGAAAACCCTAGTACCTGACACCAATGTAATTGTTGTACCAGATTCAGTGTAGGTGCCATCATTCATCTATGCACTTGCCTTGATTTTGTCTAGAGTGGCCCTAAGAACCACTTCCACTCTTCCCATCGTTCTGGAGTAAAGTCCCTGCTGCTTTCATTGCCATTAAAGACCAAGAGTCCCATTGTTATGAGGTGCTCACATCTCTCCTGTCACTTGTAGGTATGTTTCTTCTGTACTCCTGTCTGTTCCTCTAGCCTCCTGCCCCAGGGCTTTCCTGTTGCAGGTGAGACATGAGATCTTGTGAAATTTCCTAATCCCAGCCATAAGTGAGGAAGCGTTAGCTCCCCAGGAATCACTTTGACCAAAGAGAGAAAAATTCTTATCCCTTCCTTTTACACTATTCAAAGATTCAGTAGTTTCATAATGCCTTCTTATTTGTTTTACCTTGTTTTTTACTTTTTCCCAGTTTTATTAAGATATTATTGACATATAACATATGTAAGTTCAAGGTGTTTGATATGAAGATTTGATACATGTATATATTGCAAAATGATTACCACAATAGCTTTAGTTAACACCTCCATCCCCTCACATAGTTAAACACTTTTCTTCTTGTGTTCAGAACTTTTAAGATTTACTCTCTTAGCAACTTTCAAATATACAATACAGTGTTGTTAATTATAGTAGCCATGCTGTGCATTAGATCCCCAGAACTTATTCATCTTATAGCTAGAGTTTGTATGTTTTGACCAACATCCCCCCATTTCCTCCATCCCCTGCCTCTGGCCGCCACCAATCTGTTCTCTATCTTTGAGTTCAGCTTTTTTAGATTCCACGTATAACTGATAGCGTGCATTATTTGTCTTTCTCTGTCTGACATATTTCGCTTACCATAGTGCTTTCAAAACCCATTCACGTGGTCATAAATGGCAGAATTTGTGGAGCACACAAACTTAACCACTATGCCACTGTGCTGGCCCTGCTCTGCCTATTTTTTAATCAGATTATTTGTATTTTTGCTATTGAGCTGTATGAGTTCCTTATATATTACGGATATGTGGGTTACCTTTTTATTTTGCTGATTGTTTCTTTTGCTGTGCAGAAGCATTTTAGTTGGATGTAGTCCCACTTTATTTTTGCTTCATAATGCCTTCTTAAAGATGCTTTGCAAGACCAACAAAGTAGCATGTCCTAAAGCTTTGGCCAGCTTTGGGATACATTCTCTGATATGGACTCTCTCTCCTTTCTGACTTCACTCCCTTGTTCCTTCATTTTTGCTTTCCTAGGATTTCACTCCCAGATCAAATGTTTACACAAAATTTTTTGCTTGAGGCTCTGGAGGAACCCAGTCTAAAACTATTTCCCAATCCTGCAAAATATGTACAATAATTCCAAAATAATTGTACCAAAATCACTCCCAACAAAAACTATTAAAAAATCTTTTTTTAGTTATTTCTGCCCCAGGGCATGTCCCACAAGGGATGAATTGTCAACTTACGTGCTTCAGAACCATTTGAAAAAATTCTCTATGCAGTCATGTCCCAATTTGATATCCAGTTCCATTCATTTGTTGCTTTTTATATTTTAATTTTTTTAAAATTATGAAACATCATTTTACTGTTACCAAGTCAAACTATAAAACAAGATGTATTCAGAGATCAAATTTCCATCGCTGTCCTCATCCTTCTCTTTCCTCCTTCCTTTTAAAGGTGACTTTTTGTTTGTTTTGTTTTCGTTTATAATTTCATATTTTTCTAGATTTTGCAATTGTAAATAGCATTTCAATGGACATAGGCTAAGATTTTTAAATACACCATTGTGTTGGCAAAATATAATGGTGGAGATCAAATATCGTGGCTACCTGAACTTTTTATCCATCCACTCAGTCATGTGCTATAGTTTGCTGATAACAAATATCAGACAAATGGATACTTTGAAAAACATATTTTTTGAGGGAGAAAAGTAGGTTGCAGAAGCATATATAGGGAGGAGGAATTATTATAGTCTTCAATGCAATACTATGCATCATATAGATATATATTGATCTATCATCTATCTATCCATCTATCTACCTGTATCTATCTCTCTACCTATGAGAGAGACGCTAAAGGATACTCATTAAATACATAAAATCATAGCATGGTGATAACTGAAGACAGGAAAAAGAGACTGGAATTGAGGATAATGATCAAACGGGACTTAAAGAATAGTATATTTGCTTTCTTTAAAGTAGAAATAATTGTAACAAAAAGCTTGAAATCACAGTCAGAAGCTCCATCTTTTCGTCATCAGAGCCATGTGGCTAGGGAGATATTCACAGCTGACAAGTGCAAATGAGAACCCTGTGGATTTGTTGAGTGACTCTTCAAAATCAGTGGTGCATTTATGATGCAATGGTAAGTTACAAAAAAAAAAACCTCAGTAAAACTATAACTCTACCATTATTGCTACGTGTTAATGTCTCATGCATTCATGGTAGCAATGGTGGAATTGTGAACGATTTTTAACGCTCCCCACTTTTTTATATTAATGCAAAGACTGAACAAAAACATTCTTAAAGTCAATAAAGGCATCCACCCTTTTCTTGAAAGTCATCCAAAACTAAAAGGATAATAAAAAATGGAAGTTCACACGTCATTTTTTAATGAACTTAAGAGATATTTATAAACATGTTCACAGTACCCGAAGAAGGAAATAGAATAGAAATCTGAAAAAATGACGGCAAATAACTAAAAATCAGGCGAAATAATAGAGGGTGAGATTGCTAATGAGAAACAAGTTTATACGTCCCCCAGGACCGAAAAAATTCTGGAATTGTGGCCACTGTGCATTATAGAAGGTGAGAGTAAAGTAAGAAAACATTTTAGAGAATGGATGGAGTATGTGCCAAGACTTAGTTGGATATTTAAAGAAACTACGTAAAAGCAAAGGAGACAATTTCTAAATTGAAGGAAAATGGTAACATTAAGAACCTATTGTGTGCCATACAGGATTCTACGGACTTACATCTTTTAACTCAATTAATCTTCGAGTAATCTTATCAGGTATACTCTGTGGTCATCCTCATTTTACATGTATGTGTTTCTATTCTGCTGCTGAATAGTCTCCAGTTGTATGGATGTACCCCACAGTTTGCTAATCCATTCACCAGGTGGCTTTCTCCAGCTTTTGGTTATCATGAAAAAAGCTGCTCTAAATATTCACCCAAGCTGTTGTACAGATCTACATCAATTCTAGAATTCTCATTGAAGTTCCATTTCCAAGAATAAGCAAAACAAGTCAGAAGAGAAAGGCAGAGAAGTCTAGATTTATTTTTAAGGTCTATTAAGATAAAACTTTTCCATAAGAATAGATAAATACTATGGAACAACAGAATAAGCTAAAGACACTTGGAGATGTCTAGGAAACTGTTATATGAAGAGAAAGCATATAAATCAGTAGGGAGAGTAGACAAAATACATTTTGTGACGTTGTGATGCAGTAATTCTTTTTGTTTGAGACAGTAAAAAGAAAAATATGAATACAGCCACTGTAAACATCTATGTATAGATTTTTCTATGAATACAAGTTTTCATTTTCCTTTCTTCTTCTTCTTTTTTTTGGTGAGGAAGATTGTCTCTGAGCTAACATCTGTGCCAATCTTCCTCTATTTTGTATGTGGGAAGCCGGCACAGCATGGCTTGATGAGCTGAGTGCAGGTCTGTGCTCAGGATCCGAGCCTGTGAACCCCAGGCTGCCAAAGCGGAGCACGCGAACTTAACCACCATGCCACTGGGCTGGCCCCTAAAAGTTTTCATTTTTCTTAGGTAAATTTTAGGAATGGAAAAGCTGAGTTGTATGGCTAGTATATGTTTAACTTTATAAGAAGGAATCTTGTTGCTTTAGTTAAAAAAAACCCCAAAATCCACACAAAAAAGTCAGCATAAAACAAGTGATACAGAGACATCCAAAAGAAGAAGAAAAACAAAGGTAAAAAAGAAGAAAATAAAACAAAAATATCCATTACTCAGAAACAATTATGGCCAACATCTGGTAATAATCCTTCCAGTAATCTCTCCACACTGTTAAAATTGGATAATAAATAGATTGAGAAATTATGTATGTAGATAGGCGTTATGTTATAAACAATTTTCACTTTCTTTAAAACAATATTATTCCTAGTTTCCCTTTTTTAAAAACTATGTATATTATTAAAAAACAATGAATACACTAATCTACTTACACATGCTGTGGTTTACTTCATTATTAGGTAGAAGTCAAAAATGCAACCCAAGGGATTATGGGTTTTCCCCCAAAGCACACAGCTAATTTTTGACAGTCAGGAGTAGAACTCAGATTTTCTGATCCTCAGTTCCATATTCTTTCCAACTCACTAGCTTTTTTATTGTCTGAATTTTAGACATTATTGGCTTTTTCTCAAGCTGTTATAATGGATTTTCACTAGAATGTTACAAGATGAATTTTCTGGAACCACATCTAGCTTTGTCACCTAATTAACCTTTAACAAAATTCGAAAATTTCAAGTAAGAGAAAAATATTGTTAATGCAGACAAAAACCAAGAACGATGGGTCTTTAAAGGTCGGACCATTGTTGAGAGTCCAGAATCTGTGAATAACTAGATTTTTAATGTGATTGAGCTAATAATGATCTAAACAAGCTAGATTCAAGTGTATATTTATTCAAATTTTTAACAGTGACTTTGATAAATGAGATTGTCCACAAATTTTCTAATTAGTCACTATCAGCTGGGAGGAAAACATTTCAAAGATACGTTAAAATTTTAAACATCATTTAAAAAAATCTGTAGAAGGACCTATTTAAGCATTCTGATCACAAAATATTCTAATAATCTAAGTCACAATTAATATAATCTCAGGTGTATTTCCCTAAAGAATAAAATTGAAAATGACTTTCTTTTTTAAAATTTTTCTTATTTTTAAACTTTTTAGCAATAATATATTTACAGTCAATAATAGAATCCCATGTCATTTTCAATTTGAAAGGCTGAATTCTATTAGAAATGGATGGCTATTAGAAATTAATGGCTATGACATGCGTAAAAATGTTGATTAAAAATTTATTGTTCATTATTATGCCACATTACTCTTATTGTGTGCTGTTGTTCATTAACACATTGAGGAAAGAACAGTATTTTGAGAAAAAATGCCGTTGAATTTTTATTACATACATTGATATATTTCATTTTATTAAAACTGTCTCCCATTATTCCAAAGGAAAATTACAACATCATATATAATTGGAAATGTTCTTGCTGTCCATCCACATTTTACATCTTGACTAGGAGCAAAGAACAGGGCCAGACCATGGTAGTCCCATAGCCATCTGTAAGTCAAAGTAAAATCAGTTCTAAATTATATGCAGTATAAGGAAATCCAACAAAGTACTAAATTTTTTCATAGTGACTACTTCAATGTTTTTTTTTTCCCCAAAAAGTAATTTCTTGTAAACTTTTGTCTTGTCTGGCTTCCCTTCATTTGCTAGTGCCCTGTTGGGTGATCTAGCACAAGGATGTCATCCTCTCTCTTTTGGGGGTTTGGAGAGTTGGGCATTTTACGTGTAGGTGGTGACCAACTGGTCCTGTTTTACCTAAGATTATCTTGCTTTTAAAACTGAAAGTCCAGCATCATGGGAACCCACTCAGTCCCTGGCAATTGTTTGGTCATCCTAGTTTGAGGTGGCTTGAGCTCATTGTTACATGGAATATCTAGCAAACTTGGCAAAATTAGAATAGAAATTTGTTAAGGTTTTGATTCTGAAGACTCACTTTACTAAAAGGTGTCCTCAACCACTTTGTGAATGAATGGATCTTTCCCCAACACGTCACCTAGATCCTCATTTAATTACGCAATGGTTCGTTCCCTGTTGAAATACAAACATTTCACTTCAGGCTATTTATCTGTCATTTATTCATTGGGATAAATGAAGTTCAGGTGTTTCCTTAGCAATATGTAGTGAGAAATATAGGATTCTATAAAAATATAGCATCAAAATAAAACTTTATCTCCATTCTCATTTCATATATTAGTTGCATTCAAGCAAACAATCGCTTTAGAAGACTGAAATTTTGCACTTTGATTAAAATGTCTTACTTTACTTTTTCTTTTGCTGAGGAAGATTCACCCTGAGCTGACATCTGTTGCAAATCTTCCTCTTTTTTTTTGCTTGAGGAAGATGAGCCCTGAAGTAACATCTGTGCCAATCTTCTTCTATTTTGCATGTGGGACTCCTCCACAGCATGGCTGATGAGTGCAGTAGGTCTGTACCAGGATGCAAACTGGCAAACCTGGTTTGCCAAAGCACAGAAATTTAACCAGTTGGCCACGGGGCCAGCCCCAAAACGTCTTACTTTTAAATGACTTTCTTAAACTTTAATATTAATATTTAGCTTTTTCTGTAGAACCATAGTGCTATTTTTAATTCTTACCCATATTTACTGGAATACATTGAGGTAAACTTTATATTCTTGCTAAAATATCATTTTGTTGTATGATTAATATTACAAGTGTTTTTATCTACTGTCTTCACTACCTATTTTAGTTTAACCACTACTTTCTATTTACTTAATGACACATCACATAATCATGGTTTGTTCTTAAATTAAGCTTTCCCTTTAAATGCTAGCATAAATTATTGACACATCTACAAAGACTTGAGCACAAACATAAAACAGGAAAGAGAAGGTCTTACAATGGCACGTTAATGACTGTTGATGCTACTCTTTGCGCTGAGCTCTCAGAAATGGTATTGGTATCACAGGTCTCTGCAACCTCCTGTCCTTCCTAGTCTGAGCTTTTCCTTTCCTACTTTGCTTTGTATTTTTATTGGGTAGGTAGTGTGAATCTCAAATCCCTGTTAAAATGCACATCCATTTCCTTCTCATAAGGCAACAGCCTTACATCTTAGCAGAGTGGTTTAGTACAAGGCTATTGGTAACCAGCAGATTACCTCCATGAATAAAGGTCCGTCCTTCCCTCCGTCCTTCCTTCCTTCCTTCCTTCCCTCCTTCTTTCCTTCCTTCCCTCCTTCCTACCTTCCTTCCATTTAGCAAATATTTATTAAGTCTATACTTGTTGATGAGCCCCTGTTACACAAAGTGCTGGTCTGTCTTTTACCATGGAAAAGTTCCTAGACTTTCTCTATGAGAAACAAGTTTCTCCAATTCCATTATAGAGAAGTATTACTTTATTTAGATTCTCATGCTTCCTGATCCTCCATAATCATCCTACCCCTAAAATTGTTTTGAAATTATGGAGAATTCATGTTCACTTATGAATCTATTTCCTTGTTTCTGGTTCACCTCCTTGACGTTTCCCCACGAGGATATCCCATACTTTCATCCCTCTACTCAGATGTCCAGGCACTGGCCCGCCTTGTCTCCCTGCCCACTCTTGCCAGGTCTCAGCCAAGGACACTGCTTCCCATTTCACAAAAAAAGTAGACACTTTCAGGCATATATTCCCTTGAACATCAGCCTCTCCCTCCACAAATGGACTCATATTTGCATCATTGCTTCCTTCTCATTTCAGATAAAAACCAACAGCAACAACAAAAATTCCACTTCCCTAGCCCCATCGCTCACATCTGTATGAGCAGGATTTTTTTCCATTTATTTTTGTATGCTTAGGGCCATCACTCTATTCAGGACATTTTATGTAGTCAGTAATTTCAGGGAATGAATGAATGAGTAATACTAGGCAGTGTTAGAGAGTACGAGGCATGAAAAATCAGTAGTAAAATTGAAGATAGAAATTATTTTGACTTCTAAACAGGGAAATCAAAGAAGCAGTTCTTGCATAGGGTGTTGCAGATCTTTAAATCAAGTGGGAGGATTGTATTTGATATGGATTGAGGTCTTAATTCCACCAACAACTATCTGTCCCCATACATTCTGACCTCAAGAAAATGTGTGATTTCTGTGCATTCAAACCAATTACAGAGAGATTGAGGGCATTGTTTTAGTTCCAGGATTAACTCTAATTATGATTTAAGGAAATGTGGGGCAGAGAAACTTTCGAATGTGATAGATGATTTCTATTTACATTGCTATTGCTATGAAATCACACAGAATATAAACTGGTCACATTAAATTACTTAACAGTGGTATATATATAATAATTTTTTTTTAAATTGCAACATCTTTCTTTTGTTGAGAAGCAAAGGGAGCTGGTGATAGTAATTAGTTCTTAAGATGCCTTTGATGGGGCCTGGCCCAGTGGTGTAGCGGTTAAGTTCCTGTGCTCTGCGTCAGCGGCCCAGGGTTTGCTGGTTCACATCCTGAGTGCGGACCTAGCACCGCTGGTCAAGCCATGCTGAGGTGGTGTTCCACATGGAAGAACTGGAAGGACCTACAACTAGGATATACAACTATGTACGGGGGCTTTGGGGAGAAAAAAAAAGAGGAAGATTGGCAACAGATGGTAGCTCAGGACCAATCTTCTTCACACACAAAAAAAAGATGCCTTTGCAATTTATTTAAATGGTATTAGTGAACTAGAAAGTTTTCTGCCTTAAAACTACTTTTCTCAGGATGAAAATAGCTTTGGGAAATTATTATAATAAAATAACGTGTTAACAAAACAATATGCGTTCATAAACAAATCAGATAATCCAGAAAAGTATGAAAAATAAAATAAAAATGACCTGCAATATGACAACCCAGAGATGCTCAATATTACTATTTTCATATGTGTAGTCTTTCTGACATATTTCTACACACATTGTTGAATATATTTTACAAAATTTGGCTCATAGTATGTCCAGTATCTTGTAAATTTCATTTTTCACTTAACAATATGTTGGGAGCAGATTTCCATGCTAATAAGTGCAATTCCACATCATCACTTTTAATGATTCCAAAACTTTCCATTGATGGAAGCACAAAAAATTTATTCAATTGATATCTTATGAT
Organism: Equus quagga; assembly: GCF_021613505.1. Classification (NCBI taxonomy): domain Eukaryota; kingdom Metazoa; phylum Chordata; class Mammalia; order Perissodactyla; family Equidae; genus Equus; species Equus quagga. Next base: position 45,483,666 of record NC_060283.1, on the reverse strand, counting down.
TGGACCATTGAGTTTTAAAAATTATACACTAATATAAAGTGCCTTGTAAAATATCAAAATGCATTCATCTTATTATGTGTTTGATAATTTCATCAGGATAAGTATCTAGAAGAATTGCAAATTCAAAGGGAATCTACATATTAAAGATGCGTATAAGTATATGTGAGTATACCTGTGTGTCTATGTGTATGTAAGTGTACACGAAGCTCAATCGTGGTGATTTCATCCAGCTAACAGATCAAAAAATGATGCATTATTCATTTTTGGTCAAAAAGCATGAGGGAAGTCTGGCTAAGCATCTTAGAATTATTTCTTCACTATGAAAACTGTTCATGAAGTAAAACTTTTCTTCTGTCTCTGGTCTTGAATGCTCATGTCTGGAACTATGGCAGCTTTAGGAACACGAGGAAGCCAGCCAAGGAGGAGAGACACACTCTCTGAGACTGGCACAAAGATGGAAAGAACCTGAGCTCTTGATTATGTCAATGAACCAGTGAGTTAATCAACCCTGGACTCATCTTACTTCCATAGGTTTGTTATTTATCTAATAGATACTGGATAGCCTAAGGCATTGGTTCTCAAAGTGTGAGAACCTGAGGGGTCCCAGAGACCCTTTCAGAGAGTTCATGAATTCAAAACTATTTTCATAATAATACTAGGATGTTATTTGCCCTTTTCACGCTCATTCTTTCAGAGTGTCTGGTGGAGTTTTCCAGAGGCTACGTGATGTGTAACATGGCAACAAATTTAGCAGAAGCAGCTAAGAGAATCCAGCTGTCTTCTATTAAGCCAGACTTCAAGAGATTTATAAAAATGTAAAACAATGCCACTCTTCTCATTAAATTTTTTATTGTTTTGTAAAATATTGTTTTTTCAAAAAAATTCTATCAAGGTGATAGGTTTATTGTAAAATGAGTTAATAAATATGTATTAAATTTTTTATCATTTATTTCTGATACAGCAAATACTGATAGATGTAATCGACAGAACAGAAGCTCTTTAGGATCCTCAATAATTTTACAGAGTCTAAGGATCTCTGAAATCAAAATTTTTGAGAAGCACCACTGGTCTAAGCCAACATTGCTTCACTGTCTTCTGGCTGTGAATAGGCTTAATCATTATTATTGTTCTGCTTTTTGAAAGAAGTGGTAGTGGTGGGTGCAATCTATTGCTTTTGCCCAAATAATTTAGAATTTTAATTTATCTTTAAATTAAAGGCTATTAGTTCAGAAATGTTCTCAAGATACAAAATGATTAAACACTTCCTTCCTTTTTCTATTCTTTTTTGTCTTTTTTCCATTAATTTTCCCTGGAATACAGAGATCCCTTTGAATCTGCACACGTTTTATTTTTTTCTATTTTATTTTTATGTACTGCCTGTTCTCTCATATTGAGTCCTTTTCCACATTTTTGCTTCTCTTTTCTCACCTCATTGTTTTCTCCTTGTCCTTTTCATCTTTATACTAGGAGAATGGCTCATGTTTGTTCCCCACGATATTGATTTCATTTAAAACAGCATCAATTCGGCTTCAATTTAATTTGTCATCCCTATATTGTGTTAGTGTTCGAGAAATCCTCCTTTATTTCGTCCATCTTCCTTATCATGCTATCTTGTTTTCTTTCCTGTCCTTGGATTTCTTTTCTTAATATATTTTATCCGAGGATGCCAACTTCTTTTGGATCCTTCAGTGTCATTGTTACTTCATTCTACAGCATTTTTTCCATAGATTCTGTTTTATGACACTTACCCATTATTTCCCTGTTATTTATCATTAAACAGGGAAAACCCTTTCCACATTGAGTATGTGAAGAGAGAGATCAAGTGGATTGCACATCCTTGGCTCTCTGTCTCCTGTGAGTGTGCATTTATCAGCTTTTCACTTCCAGCTGGAATGGGGGACAGGCAGTGCACTCGCCTCTACTTCTAATGGAATCAGAGTAGCATTTACTTTTGTCCTGAGCAGTGGCCTTCTTCTATCTCCATAGTGTAGTCCTTTGGAACTATGGGCCAGGTGGGAAGTGGCACACTCCAGAGCATGTCCTATTTTCAGTGCCAGCTCCAAACCCAAGTGCTTCTGAGCACTTCAGCTCCAGGGGTGATCGCCCCAAGAATACACTGTGACACTTATTTTTCTTCTGCTTTCTTCTGCTGTCTGCCCAGCTGTTCTCGGATATTTCTGGTGTGGGACTAACAGAAGGTGACAGGAGTAAAGGAGGAGGTGAAAGGGGGGAGGGAAAATGCACTCTGACTAACAGAGCAGTTCCTGGGGGGGTCAGAGGTAAGCCCCAGTTACTGTGTTGCACAACTTCAAAAAGTAACGGAACCCTTTAGAGCACAACTTCCCAGTCCCCTTGGAGCACCACTCCACGTGGACTGCAGTGTGATTAACCCCAGTGGTGCACCATGGACTTGTGCGACAGCACAGCACAGCCCTGCGAAATGGCTGCAGGTCCAGTTTTGTATTTATTTCAGTTCTCTTCCTTCGCTGCCTCCTCCAGCTCCTCCTCCGCCTCATTGTCTTTCTTCTTGTCAGATGCTTCTGAGGCAGTGGCAAGAGGATGAAGGCAAAACCAAGCTGCATGTTTTACCGTATTTTCTCAGACTAGTTGTTTGAGAATGAGCTGGAGTATTTAATGAATCCACCTTTACGTGTTTTTCAAAGAATGCTGATTACTCTCGATTTTTGGATGATCGTGTCTGTCAGTTTTAGTTTTCATGGTTGTTAGGGTTTTTTCGGGGGAGGGGTGGTTGTTGTGCATCGGTTTGATACGATTCCAACTCCTTGTTATGACTTAAGTGAAGTTGTTTTGATCTAAGAGTGCCTTGTTTACATTGAAGAAGCTGCGTCAGGATGTTGTCGTCGACATCTGTTGTCATGGATCAGCGCTCAGTAGCTCAGCTGATGATGGGCACTGCTTGGGGCTTATTGATAAGAAGATGTGGAGAAGCAGCTATAGCTCTAGCACATTTAGCCTTTAAATACCAGAACTTTGTGAGGACTTACCCAAGAGTGTTGATCTGGGAAGGCAACTCTTTGCTAATAGCTCTCCGAAGACCTGGGGGCATTAGCTCCTGCCAGGGTAAGGTGACTCTTTACCAGCAGTGGTGAAAACCATGCAGTGGCCTATGAAGGAGATTATCTTGCCCACCAACACCAGTGCCTTCCTTCCCTGGCAAGGTGCTCTAGCAACAGGAGACTTTCACTTTGTTCCAGCAGCTGCAAGTCAGCTCTTGGTTGGCTAAGACAACTCTCCCAAGAACCAACTCATGGAAAGGTAACTCAAACTAAGTTTGGACTTTATTTCTTTCATCTCCCCTTAGCCTGAAGCAATAGTGTGATTAATCTATCATCGATTTGGAGTATGTTATTTCTTTATTGTCTTAATAAGAGTCATTATCCTGTATGCCATTGGCTTGTGACATTATTATAATTCCCTTAGTGAATCTGTGTTAAGTAAATTATTGGCAAAGCCCATCTTAAGCCTCTGAGCATAACTTGCTATCAAACAAAACAGGAGTATTCTTTCTTACTTTTCTTTCAGGTTTTTGGTGACATTATGAGAGGGCCTCTATTGGATGTAATAATCAGTCTAGTTTTGAAAAGGTACCATTATTTTAGAAATTTATGTGAGAAATGGGGTATAAATAGACATTGTTAGTGGTAGTAAAATAAGGAATATTTATTGAAAACCAGCTGTGGACCAGGCATTGTGTTAAACTCTACTGGAATTCATTAAATTTCCCTTCACAACCACAAGAGATTACTTCTATTATTCTGCCTATTTTATCATTGAAGATATTTAGGCATAGAGTGTCTATGAATCTTCCTCAAGATCATTCAGCAAGAAGGTAGTGGGACTGAAGTTCAACTAGTTCAGCATTGAAACTTACAACCAGCATATTATTCTACTTCCTTACATAGTTTTAATCTATGCCAGCCTCATCACTTTGGCAATTTTGGAGTCAGATTGGTTTGTCTAGCAAGCAAACAATTTTTAAAAATCATGTAAACTTATTCCTGAAGCTGGGTACCTGAGGGTTACTATAAATATTCAATAAAAACATGATTACCCTTCAACCTTGCTCCCAACACAGAGGCAGATGAAAATAAGTTAATCATGTTAATTTGCTATTTTCTTGTTTAACCTGAGGGGTGACTCAAGGGTCTCAAGGATTTACGAGCTTGTTTGACAGAAGAAAAAGAATGCCTCTAAGGAAGTTTCGATCACCAGGTAACCAGCCCAAGCCGCCACTGAGGCCCAGAAGTCTGATTGCCCAAGAGCTTATCTGGAGTGAAAGAAACATGGATTTCCCCTTTGTCTCTCCAAAACTCTTCCTACCAAGCCCCTTAGCTCTATAGAACTCCCTGCTTTCTTCTTTGTTAAGGCAGATTTGAGAAAACCTATCCTTCTGCCCTCTGCTTTTGGACACTTCAGACAAACTTTTCTCTGTCTCCAAGCACCAGCATCTCAGTGATAGGCTTATTGCAGATCGGTCACACGAACTTGAGAGTATGAGTTTTGGTATCATTCCCATATTGATTCAGGTAAAGATCAAACAAAAATCTGGATAAAATACGAATACTTTGTTGATAATACACTTCATGGGTGGAGCATACCTTATTTTTTCCTTTGAAATTCATACATAAGAAAGTCACCTTTAACCTTGAAGTGACCCTGATGGTGTCATAGTATCAAGACCTTTTTACTTATTTGGAGAAATGTTTACCTTTGAATAATCTCAATAGTAGGATTGTTTAGCTTTAGTTACTTTCATGATATACGTCTGATTTCTTTACATGTATAAAATTACAAAAATAACCTCTTAGTCTGATAGGCAGAAAAGTAAGAACTTTTACTGCTAATAAAATCAGCATGGCAAAGCTACAGCATCAGTTTCTTTGTCCTGCTTCAGTTTCCCACTAGGTATATTTATTGACTTACATGCACAGTTTTCAGACTTTCACATGAATGATGAGCTTCAAATGATTTTACTTCAATAAAATTTGTCATTTTAAACACAAACAATTAATAGTTTGGAGCAATATCACAGGTTTCTCCCTTTACACTTTTTCTTTTTTTTGGTCAAAGTAATAATTTGGTTCATTTACTGAGTAGTGTTGTTTTTTTTTTTTTTAAATCCTTCTTTTTATACTAACATGGAGTAAAGAGATCATTTGACAGTAAAAGCGTTAGAGTAGTTTGAAAGAGTGATTTTATGACAATATAAACTTTGAATAATTCATTCTGCTTTCATTTTAATTTCTCACATATGATATGGAATGTAGTTATTTAACAATGCCAAAGAAAGTTAAATTTTGCATAAAATGATTATAATTACTTTTGATAAAAATAGTGAGTCATGCGCATGCCTGATTGGTTACAGGAATTCAGGAGTTAGCCCCTTATTGTTAGAGTAAAGTTAGGGAAAAGACTAAGTTCACACGACAATGAACCTCAAATACAGAGTAAGTATTTCTTTCTTTCTCATTTAAGAGTCATGAGTTGAATGATCCAGATTGGAATGGTGGCTCTGCATAGTTGAGGCTGGGTCACAGTTGTGTCTACTTTACAGAACAAAGTGGAAGAAGAGGAACTCCAGGGTGAGTGGCTTGTGTTTTAGGTTGAAGATCACCCAGAAACATCACTTATATTCAGTCCTGTTGTCTTTAATCACCTAACCACATCTAGCCTCAGGGAAGGTTGAGAAATGTTATCTCTAAATTGGCAGCCAAGTGTGACCTTAAGCTTTGTTACTCTGGATGAAGGAGGGTATGAATTTTAGAGGACAATTAGCAATCTCTAGTATTTGACATTAGAGGAGACATGGTCTACTTTTTTTTCCCCCACCTTGCTTTCTCTCCAAAGAGGCACAAAATAGCCTCATTAAATTGAAGTGTACCTTTTATTCTTTCACTTTCTGAATATTTAAGCTACTGTGTGGATTGATTTGTAACATGTCAAGAAATGCAGGAGATGAAAGGAAATATAACATAAGGGTTGTTAAGTTTGGAAGGTTAGTTGGATAACATCATATCCAATAGTTATTATCTATATCCACGGTCATTCTACTGGTGGTGTTATATTGCATGTGCAGAAGCTCTGCAAGTAGGATGAGCTTAAACAATTCTCTGATGAACCCTTAATGAAAAGTCAGATTCCATGACCCACAGACCCCAGTAGAAATACTCCAGGACTCAAGTTTTAAATGTGCAACAAAGATTCTGTACCAACTTATTAAATATTACGGGGAGAAGATTTTCAATCAAACTTTGCATCAAACTGCCATCTTACTTAAAAGTAAAAATGTAACTCCATAGGGAATTTTCTTTTTTTTAAACACAATAATACCATTTAGAGCCTGGATAGAGTTGATAATAGAGCCTGGTATCATAAAATCATACCTTGGGGGGAGAAAAAAGAAACGAACCATTGTATTCACTTTCATAAGCAAGTCAAGACCTAAAATTAAAATTATAATTATATTAAAGTGTTGAAAAACAAAATTCAATGGAGTAAAGTTGAAAAACTAGTTGGCTTTACTACCCAATTCATGAGTCATGCAGCATCCCATGCAGCAAGTAGAAGGGTGCTCCAAGGGGTTGTACAAAATGGAAAGTTTTATAGGAAGAAGCAGGGTAAGGGAGCTATTAGCAAAAGAAAAGAAAGGGTTACTTTGAGCCAAGATTCATTCTCTTTGGGGGAAGGGAATAGCAAGGGTTTTATCAAGCAGATTACCTCTTCCTCTGGGGGATGGAGAAGGCCCACTTGACAGATTACTTCATTGATGCTGACCAGAAAATTCCAGACTGGCTGATTAAGATTACATTTCTGGGGAAAGTTACAACTGCACTTAGGTTAGGTATTAAATCTAGATTTGGTGTCATGGGCTTTAGCACAAGTGACTCCACTTTGGGCCTATGGTTTTTCTCTTTAACAAACATATGTAGGAAAATCAGGACCCCATTAATCACCAATTTCATTGACAAACTTTTCTAAAGCAAAGGTTGCTGGAACTTTCTCTAAAACAAAGTTAACTCCAAAAGAAGACAGTTCTGGAAAAAATGATCTACTGTTTGGATTTCTGCAGGGACCTAAGTTCTATCAGGGCTGGCGGTATGTAGTGGAAGTTCCTTTGGCCTGAGAGTTGAGACACTTGGCTCTGGGTGGGTGACCTTGGGCTAGTTATGTAATCTCCTCTAGTCTTCTTGCAGAGACATGGTCACTGGAGGAGCACGGGGGCATGGAGATGGAGAACTCTGTAATAGCTCAGGTCTCTCACATTCTCTTCTTTTCTTCTGTTCCCTATGTTTTTGTGAATATCTACAAAATACCACTTTTCTTTTATTTGGTGTAGATTTTGCTTCACAGAAGAAAGACTGAGTCTAGGCTTTGTGCCCAGCACCTAGTAAAGCTTTATGTGGGAGGTGTTATAGCATGTTGATTAAAAGTGTGAGCTCTCCACTGGGACTCCCTGATCTAAGTGTGGCCTTATTAGTTGTGTGACCTTTGGCAAATTACTTAAACCCTCTGACTCTCAATGTCCTCAAATGTAAAATTGGGAAAATAATAATACTGACTTTATGGGTTTTCTGGGCGTTAAATGATGTGATCTATGTAAAGCACTTAGTACAGCGTCTGGCATTTAGTAAGTATTCTATAAATACGATCATTATTATGTGCAATTCAGATATTAATAAATGTTTGCTAATGTATTTCATAATGATGAAGCACTGTTTTTAAACTGGAAAATTTATTACATTTTATATAGTAGGGATATTAGTAGCTCCTGGAGAATTAAGGCTGCGTAAATGAAGTTAAACTCTCCTTCTCTGGGAGCAATTATAATAGATTAAAAGTATCCGTGTGCACTTTTGATGCTGAATCACTAGCCTCCCTTTTCTGATGCGGGAAGTTGCTAGTTAGCTGGGGAGACCTGGAATGCAGGCCGGGGAGAGTCGAAGGACCCAGGTTTTCATCCCTGCTCTGCCATTTAAGAACAAAATGAGACAACCGAAGGTGCCTGGCACACAGGAGGGGCTCAATATAATTTGGTTTCCTTTTTCTTTCCCCTTCTATATAATTGCCTCATACGTGGATCCTTAACCCTTGAAACACAATATTTGAATAGCACCAAATGAGGTCTATTAAGTCAATTTAATTGCAGATGCTTTTTGGTTTCTTACTTCTGAGCTAATTCAAGCTATTTTTATAAATTTAAATTTACTAACACTTTATATGACTGAAATGCCCTTGAAATTGGGAAATTGGGGGTTGTCTTTGTTTTTAATGTACAAAGTGATGAGTCTCACCCTGATGTAAATGTAAGACATTCGATCTTCTTTTAACTATAGCTGGAAAATTTCCAAGGTTGCTTTCACATCATGTTTGTGGTCTGTGACACTGAATTTTTGATCCCAGGTGCTCTTGGACTCTTCGACAGTGCCTGGCCATCTCAGCGCTGTATCTTCCTTGTGATCCAGTCCTCTGAACCCCTCTCCCTGTCCCAACATGGTCATAACTCCTTCTCTTGAATCCTTAAGGTTACATTAACGTAAGAGCAGCATGAAATTAGTGGTTGATAAACCTTTACTGAACACCAGAGGGTGGTCGGTGGCAGGGAATTAATTAAATTATCCAATGGGAAATCATTAAAATTGCATAACAGACATGGTTGTTTCTAAAGTCCAGAAGTTGAACTTCATCACAGGAAGATCATTAATTTCAGCTGTCTGCATCCCCTAGGCCACATCTTACTTACATAGTTGCTATGGCTGGGGTTCATTCAGAGCCTCCTTTGTTTCTGTCTCATCAGGTCCCCACTTTCAGTGATCACCGTCTCCTAGCTCTCCAGCCCACGCCCAGGAATCCTCAAATCATTTTTACATGAAAGTAACATCTTGAGCTCAAAAAGATGCCCTTCCTTCTTTCCTTAAACTTGATTCTACAGAGCAGTTTAGTTCCCTCTGTTCTCACTACTGCATTTCAGGTTATGCCGCAGGCCCTGCCTTTTCTAACTGCAGTACCTGTCCTGCGGCAACCCTCTCCTCTAAATACAGAAACGGTAGCCGTCAGCGTAGGGCGTGCATACTCGCGCATGCGCACACATTCCATTTATATTCTGTCTTTACAATGCGTGAACTTGACGCTTTCAGTACATGGGATGATTTCACATATTGTTATTTAACCATCCTCTTAAACTTGTTAAATATTAAAAACAGATTAAAAAACTGGAGGGTTTGAAAATTCTCAAAGTTTAAGTATCTTGCCCAAGGGTAAGAAACTCTTAAATGTGAGAGCCCAGAATTACACTTTGCTCTGTGTGATGCCAAGCCCATTTCCCTGCTACGACATTCAACTGCGTCTTATGAATTTTTTCTTTATGATGTCATAAAGGCAGAGTAATTCCTAATAAAGTAGAGGGTTATAGGTATTGAATATCCTCAGCAAAATCAAGAATTGCTTTCAAATAATTGCTACTTCTCTTTTAAAACATTTATAAGGAGTTATAGAAATACACACTAGGAATTTCTACCCATAAAAAGGAACATTTTGGTTTCAAAAGCTATTGAAATCTGATTTCTGTCACATCTGTGATCCACAAGTCCCTAAGGCCCAAGATTGTCCAATAGTGGTACGAATGAAATAGATGTTTCACTGTTTATGAAATGCTTGGTATAAATGTTGGCAGTCAATGCTAGATTATGGGAGATCGTATTTCCTGGTGCCTCTCCAAAACTGCCAAAAATATGACAACTGTTAATTCTCAGTGCCCCCGAGAAGCAAGTAATTTACAGCACGGAAATCAAATGCAGAAAGGAAATGTTCAGACTCTAGGAGTGGATAAGACTGTATCCCAACACTGGTAGGTAAGCCAAATTTAATTTTTGTCTGCTGATAAGAGTGGGAGGATTCTGCTTGTGTATTTCCCCTGGAACCCCACACTGTACCCTGTGCCATAATCAGGATGGCCTTGTAGAACACTATATGGTCGTCCACAGAAATACAGTAATTCTGGATTCTTATTTACCATTATTGCCTTCAGCATACTAACTATAATTGGTTCATGTCCAGTGAGCTTCAAAATAAACTGCAGTATTTTGGGTAATAAATTTTGTACTCATATATGCCTGTACACTGTTCAAAATACGTACTGCATCATTAGATGAGTAAATCAACAACTTTTTCAATCTAATCTTTTGATAGCAGTTTTCCAGATAATTTTGTTACAGCTTAAAATTTTTCTATTTGGTCAACCACAAAGAGAGAAACTAGGGAAAAATAGTCCCACAGAATGGCGGAAAATTCGTTAAAATTCTCTGAGTAATTTTCTTAAAGAAGCAACTTTTCATAGCATCATGGTGAAACCAGCACTTACTGATGGGATCCCACAGCAACTTGATGAACGTTTCAGTCCAGAATTTTCCTAATCAACATCTGCTAGAAAATGTAAAACAGGAAAAAAATGAACAACCGCCTAGAGTTCGGAAATACACACTTAGAGGCACAGACATTTCTACTCCCATTTTCTGGGCATAAGAATAGCTTGGTATATTGTATCACAAAGCAATAACAAAAATTGCTTTCTCATCTGGTCTGGCGTATGAGAAAACCACAAAACAATGCAAGCACTGACCCTGCAGGTGTGCAGGCTACACCATAACAAAGAAACATTATTCCCCAGACACTTTCTAGTGGTATCATTTGTGCTGAGGCACAAAGAAGTAAACAAATGTCGAATGCTGGCTTTGCTTCTCTGTTCCCCCACTCGGGAGCCTGAATTGGGTCAGAGAGGAGTCAAATGAGAGGCGGTTTGTAGGCCAATTTTAGCTGTCAGCTGATATATTGAAAAGGAGGAGAGGAGAAAATAACTAGAGACAGTGTTTCAAGGCTATGCTGAAGATATTGCTAGAAAATTCTGTGGTATTTTCTTTTTTATTTATTTTTCATGTAAATTGGATTGTTTTATGACTGAGAGGCCCAGGCAAGGATTTTTGTTTTTATTAGAGGGAAGAACCTTTGTTTTCATTTTTCCTGCCTATGAGTGGTTTATATTTCAGATATGGTTGACAACTTCATGGGCTTTATGGCCTCATTTGAAAAGTTGTAAAGCAGCAGCTTCACAGCCCTCAAGATTACCTCTTTCTAGAAGATTACCCCAAAGAATGTCAACTGAAACTATTAAATTTAATGATTTAATTTAATTTGATATCATGCCCATGAGGTAAGCCAAATTTAACATTTGCTTGCTGAGAAGCCAAGAAAATGTGAGGGCCGCTGTCATATAGTTTGATTACAGTGTAGCAGATAAATTGAATGTTGCTGCTGATTTTATAGATGTTCACGTCTAGCTTATGTATTCCTTTCTCTCCGTAGTTTACAGAATTCTGGTGATTATAAACTGCAAGCAATCTTGTTATTATGTAAATCGTATTTCTAGGTATCATTCTTCAGTGGCTATGAATAAGATCATATTTTGAATAATACTCAAATCGTGATAATAGGAAGCCACACATGACCTCAGTAAATCTTAGCCCTTCTCACAGTGCCAACAAAGATTTCTATGAGTCTCCTTGGGGCTATGTCATGTGTGTTTAGCCCCACACGACTGTCCCTCTGTCAGATTTGCTTGTCACATTATTGATCATCCACCAATCCTCGCCATCTTGATATAATCAACCCAATGGTCACATGGTAGCCAAGGACTAACCCTTGAATTGTCTTAGTCCCTCACTTCCCAGTACAATCTATCACTAGTCCTTATTAACTCTTGCACCCATCTCTGATCTCGAACATCTCTTCCATTTCAGTGTGCTTCAATCAAGTCTCAGCAGCTGGTATCTGCCTCTCTAAGCCTGAGGCTTTCCTCGGAACCATGGAAGGCCATTCTGCCCACACTTGAAGTAGTTGGAGGTCCTCAGGGTATAGCATCACCTTCTCCCACCCTTTCCACAGCAGTCCTCAGCCAATGACTCTCAGGAATTGGTGTATAAATACTCCAGATCCCTGACTCTGCCAGTAGAATAACTCTGAAATGTTCCTTGAAATTTTCCCATGACAGTAGTTCTAGTTGCCTATTCTAGGAGTTGGTTTAAGAACTCGCCATTACTGACTGTCTTCCTTTCCTTATTTTACTACCCAATGCTCATTTGTACGGCCCCTATCTTCCAAATAGACTACTTACACTTGAATCTTTGTCTTAGAGTATACTTTGGGGACAAACTATGAAAACCCCACATTCCAGATATATCCCAAATTTGTTATTGTCCTCCATCTTTTTGCTATCACTCTAGTCCCTGCCCTGGCAGTAGCAAGAGCCTCCAAAATAATATCAGCTCAAATATCATTTCCTATCTGCAAGTCATTGCTTTAAGAACTGGTTGAGTAGGTCTTGCTATACAAATATCCACTCATTCAATTAATTCATAATGTTTTAAAAGATATCCGTTCGTGAGTACTTAAGAAGGTGATGAAAAGAGAGTTCAAAGAGTAAGGAAGGGGATTCTTCCATTTGGGTCATTCATGGTTCAGGTCAAATTTATTCTTAGAGCGTGAATCTGAGTATTCTAGTTAGTCAATGATATCATCTATAGATAAGAAAATTTACCTCCTCCTCACCGATATGTATAGAATTATACTGTTTTCTAATTATAGAGACCAGTCTTCCAGATGAATTAGTTCCAAATATGCTTCTCTTGTTCAGGAATGCTTCTACTCTTTCAACATGGAGATTTGGATCTGCCTTTTGTCACTTGCTGTTGTATGTAAAGTATATAAAGGGACAAAAGTCATCTCAAGATGAATTCAGCTCTATATATTCCACTAAGGAATGCTACTCAGGAATTTGTTTTTATCATTCTCTTATTTATATATACATATGACAACATATATTAACTCACTTTCTAAGTTAACCATCTTTGCATTCTGGAGATGAATCTCATTTGCTCAAATGCGTTTTCCATTTAATTCTCTGGGTAGTCACTCAATTCCTAGGACAGTGGTTTTCAAAGTGTACCTCAGGGTTGAGCAGACAAGCCTCAGGAGCCACAGCAGGGAAGAAGAGCTGATGGAGCAGCTGAGACTCTGTCCACACGCTCCTTCCACGCTCTCCTTCCACACTCTCCTTCCATTGAAGCGACTCTGCTTTCATCTGTTTCATACGTTGCATTTTTATATTTGGGGTATCTACAAAATATTTGAAAACTTGCTGTCTGCTGTGGGAGACACACTTTGTTGCCTACACTGAAAGCTGTTTGCCAAACTCCATTTCTCTTTGGTATAACAACTTCAGCTTTTTACCGCTATTGCTGGACAATGTTCACAAGTAAAAGAGATGAGTCATGATTGGCCTAAACTAATTGGGATACTCCCATCCTACTTTGCCAGTAATTTGGGTTGGTGTAGACAAATGATCCTGTTATTGTCAGGAAGATATAAAGAGACTGACATCTGTTAGGATTCTTCTGCGAGAGATTTTTTTGCCCTGGTACAAAGAGTGATTTGTAAGGAGAGAGCTTTGTCCCCTCTTCCAGCTTTGGCTATGTCTTATGAGGATGGAATGCTCTCAGCCAGCATAGCCATCTCGCTAACCAGTGAAGTAAAGGCCAAGAGGAGCAGCTCAGAGCTGTGTCTTCACTAATTTTTGAACAGACCCTGATGTAACCTATTTCTGACTTTGTCTTTATGTGAAAATTCTTAATCTGCTCCTATTGTTTAATGCATTTTAATCAGGCAGCCAAAAGTAGTCTAAGTGATGCATCTGCTAAGAAAAAAGTTTTAAATCCCTATTCTGGGCCACTTTTTTTCTTAATACATGAAGTATCCAAGATTAGCAATTGCTCTACAGCAGTACTACTGAAACAGGAGTCTCGGGCCAATGGTTGTTCCAGTTGTTCTATCAAAAGCGACACAAAAGTTTTATTCTCTAAAGAAGAAAATACGACACAATCTTTTTTTCATACGCATTTAACAGCATTGAGATGTAAGATTCTTTGTGATGTTAATAGACATCCACTTACATTTTTAATAGTTCCGTTCTTAAAGGCTGAGCATGCACTGCAAGGACCACATTGGCTAGTAAGTCACGCTTAACGTTATGGTTTCAGATAACAGGGGAAAGTTTAACTCAACTAATACACTTTCCAGGTCATCTTCATTCTAGTTTATATTTTATAATTTTTCATTTTTTGATAGGTGCTATTTATTGGCATTGTACCGTAATTCTCAAAGATGAATCAACCTATAAAATTAATTAAATGAAATATAAAAGCTGTGATGAAAATAGTATTTACAAACAAAAATTGTGCTATATACACAAAGAGTGCCCAGGACTCCAGTGAACATGGAGTCTGTACATTCGAACTTGACAATGACAAGTGAACTTGCAAGTGTGAAGACCTTGTACAAGCAGCTGAAAAAGAAAAATTGAACTGAAATATGAGCAATTTGCACATTTCTTCCCTTTCTCCTAATTCCCATTGTTCTCTCTATTATGAACTTGGATAAGCAGTGGCTTGAATTCTTCTCTTATGAATTGTTTCCACAGAACTGCATAGTGACCTCTCTGGCAAATCAATCAACATTTTCTAAATGAAGGAAACAGACAAAAGCTACAGGTGGCACCACTGAAGTTTCATTTCTCACCACAAAAACAGGCACAAGTCACATTATTGTCAAGAAGCTTGTAAAACTACCTTCAAAATTAACAGCAAATGTTATGCTTAAAGAGAAAGCATAGTGAGCAACTGGCAACTTCCTTTATCAAAGAACAATGTTGGACATTGTGTGACATCATTGGTGTATCAAGTGGAAGGGCAACTACTGTCACTTGAGCATGCCAGTGCATATTTCCCTTTTGGGGTGGACCAAATCCATTGGCAGATAATGACTTTTTTCTTAGCATACATTTATAAACACTTGGAGGTTCACAGATCATTCAGGTATATGACTAATTTGACCCATGTCCCTTCACCTGGTCCTAGAAATTGGCTAATTTCCCTGGATGGGCTTTTCTGGTGTCTGGAACTGCAGAGCTTCTATCTCTATTTGATACAATCTAAGAAAGAAGACTAGTTATTCGACCATCGATTAGGATTATTTTAAGTAGGAAATATTTCTCTAAAGTGAATAATAATTAAAAGAAGGAGAAAATGATTACATTTGCTTTTTGCATCTAGTATTTTAAGATACTTGGCAGGTATTTAAGGTGAGTTTTAGATTAAAAAGCTTGTAGGGTTCCCCTCTTCATTACGGGTCATTCCCTATTCAGAGGGGAGAAGAGAAATGGTGTGCATGTGGATGAGCCGCCTTATCAGATTTAAAGAAATAATAGCTTGTGATATGTAATGTGCTTTCTATGTCACTTTCCTGAAACCAGGATTACTGGCAGGAGATTATTACAGAACTCAAGGAGCATAGAAATTCTCCCTTACCTGAAAATAGTGAAAGAAAGAGATTTCTGTAAACTGGAAATATCAGAGTTTGGATATAATAGGAGACAAATGTTTTCCTCCCTACATTGTGGGCTTCCTAAGCCCTTGACATGGGCTATTTCCAGCTGATTTCTTGATTTTTTTTTACATTTTTTTTCTTTTCCAGTTGACTCGGTGGTTCTTTTCCCAAATCTCTTTTGGATAGGCTTAGGGAATTGTCATTTTTAATAAATGACATACCATTTCAATTAAGATATCAGGTCACAGGACAAAAAACTTCAGAGAATAGAAAATCACTGGCACACAATATACTATACTATTGCTAATTTTGTTACTCTGTATGATTAAAGTGTCGGAGAAAGGAACATAGACCCAGAAGCATTGGGGTGGAGCGTAATCATGGTAGTAATAGGTCTAAGATGTAAAGGAAAAAACGACGCTAGAAGAAGCAGCACAAATTTTATAATGTATATGCCCACTGTGGCCATGACTGCGCAGCTCAGGTCTTCGGCTGGGGAACAGGTGAGTGAGAGCCCCAGCTGCCCTTTCAGATCCATCACTACGTTCACGCTGAAGCGACACTTTCCCTGGGTTGTTTCTCTGGCAAAGAATGCCAGTGAGTGCCCAGGCGTGTTCCTGCCAAACATGAGACTCTTCCAATGGGTGACTGGCACTGAAGAACGCCCCATTAGTATGGTCCAAACTTTCTTAGAATGACATAGCAGCCTGAGATTCTTCCTACCAACCCTCCTTCCTTCCCCACTCTCCTTCTTTTCACAGGTGTCGGAATTGTATCACTGTCTAAAACCTCTGCCTGCCTACCCTGGGTCTTCATCTTCATCCTTTATAGGCATTCTCCCAATGGATCTCTTCTCAGAGGATCTGAACTGATGCCTATGCATATGTTTATTTATTATACAAATGTTATAACATAAAGGAACATTTTGAGAAAGAGGATAAAACTATAAAACTATCGGCCTGTTCCCTTTCATGTGTTTTCCATGTTTATGTAAAGATGATATTTCACCACATATTAATCATTGTCTAAAAATAGTTTTGAATTGTTTCTTACCATTTTATTCTGTTTTACCACTGATACAGTGGTATAGTTTTCTTAAGCTTAATTATAAGAAATATAATATTTCAATTGATAGACCAAATAACATCATTTATATATTTATAGTCATTCGTGTATAACAACCTTATTCCAAATAGTGCTAGAAGCAGTTATATATGTATATAATTGTGTAATATATTATATATATATTTCTCCTCTTATTTTTTTAAAGGACCTGAGATGATAATGTCTTATGGAAAAATCCAGAATGACTCCATGTTCTTTTCAAGAAAACCAACCAGTATGGCCCTCGCATTACTACAGCAAATGTTGCTGAGTAGATACTGAGGTTAAGGCATGAGTGTTGCTTTTCCAAGATTCAGTTTTCTTCTCTATGAAACGGGTATAATAAGGTATCTCACAGGATTCTTTGCGAGGATTGTTAAGAGCTTAATTCAAGAATGGACAGACTACTTAGTCATTAAATGATTTATTGTTTGTATTATTATATTATACTTCTTCTGAATAAGTGGATTTTTAAACCTCATTCAAATTCTCACTCTCCAAAGCCACCAAGAGCTCCTTTGTCACTAAGAGTTCTTTCTTTTATTATACCCCAAAGATTATTCTCTGCCTTTTTTTTTTTCTTAAAATGAAGTCATTCTCCACCCAACTTCTAATCTGTGACTCCCTCATTCATCTTTAAGGTTCTCACATACTTTACATTTCATCCTTAAATTTAAGGAAAAATTCAGAAGTCATGCTTAACCTGTTACATTAAAATATTTTTTCTAAATTTTTATTCTAAGTGTTTTTTTTTAATACTAGAAACTAAGACAAACTAGTTGCAGTAATTAAGTCTGAGCTGAAAATTTAAAGATATGGTAAAGAGCTTGCAACACAGAAAAGAAAACTTAAGTCAGTGTCAAATTGCTGCTCCCATAGGCAGGGACCAGACCTCTTAGGCGCTTTTCTTCACCGATGTCTTGAGCACCATCACCTCCGTGGGTACCTTTCCAACCAAGATTATCTTCTCCTCTTCAATGCTTATTTTCCCCTGTTCCAGAAGCTCTAAATTCTTACCCTTCAGCCTACTAGTGAAAACATAAAGTCTTATAAAATAATTCTGTGTGTGTGTGTAGCCCTGACAGAAAGCCTGGTCTCCCAATTAAAAAGCCTTTTATATTGTTAAATATGTATTTAACATCCCGTGGTCTCCTCGCCAATGTCCAGTGAGTGAGTTCTTGAGTTTTGACTGAGAGAATTCACAAGCGAGCCTTGCTGGAACAGAGAACAAGTTTACCCCAAAGCGTCATGTGAGCTTCCACTAGAGTTCCATGAAACAAATTTCTGACCATTTTACAATAGATGTTTTGTCCTTTTTACAAAACTTTCAGGTATTTAAAATATTCAGATGTAGTCTCAGAACTTCAGCTCATATCTGGATCCCCAAAACGATGTGGAGCATGATCTCCTCTTACACAGTGATTTCCATCCGGGCTCTGTCTCCATCATGGCTTTACCTACGTGAAAATGAGCTTCTCTGAAATGAGTCTGTGACTCACCAGGGATTGGCTAGGAGCCAGGTTATTACAGTTTGATGTGGAATATCAATCTATATCCTACATAAGGAAGTATATTCCAATATTTACATGTTCTGTTGCAAGGGGTTAATCTGTTTTCTAATTGAGAAACAACATGGATGCTCTTCTTTGGGCATAGCCATTGGATTATTTATAATAAAATTATGAAGACTGTTGGATTTAAAATGAAGCATTTATAATAAATTTGTTGCCAGTACTAAATGTTTTCTCATATGCAGTTCTCCAGTCTGTCAGCAGGTTGCAGCAGAGGGCTAGCTTTAGTTTTAAATTAGCATGTTAAAGGGCGTTAAAATTCCTTCTCTCTCCCTTTCTTCCTTTCCTCATTCTCGCTACTTCTCTCTCCCCGACCATCCTCCTCCCACTTCTTTCCTTCTTCCTCCTTTCCTTTTTTCTTTCCTCCCTCCCGTCTCATTTCTCTTTCTTACGACATGAGTACGATATCCAGTTATATTTTGTAAATAGAGGAGCTGGCTCAGTATATGTATATGTCAATATTTGATTTGAAATAATGCCAGTGATACACACTTTCTAATCCTTTAAAATACTAGGATGGAGACTGGAGTAACAATAACAGGACATTTTGAACTTACAGTTTTATTAACATAGATAATAATAACAAAAATCAGATTTGCTTTAAAATATACAAATTATTAAGATTGTATTCCACTCTCATAGCATATGCAAATGACCTCCTTTTTGCTACTGTGTTTGGAAATGTGGAAGCTGGAAAAAGACGTTTCAATCATAGCTCTCATCAGTTATTCACTGTATCCAGGCCTCTCGATTGTGTTTTTTTCTTTAATGTAATAGTAAGCAATAATCTCACAGCTGTGCTTTATAGAGTGAACTATATAAGCATCTATATTGAGATTTCACATACACATAACATAAAAGGAAGAGAAAAGCATCAAGAATAGTGCTTAGTCCATTGCAAAGCCATACAAAAGAACTAATGAATCTCTCTCAGAATGATTTTGTAGAGTGACCAGCTGTAAGACTTGATTTGTATTCCATAACAGATAGCCATTCAGAAAATGATTATTTCAAGGTAGAACATTGCTTTCCCTTTGGGACATTAATATCTTTAATTGTATACTCTTGGTCACTGTGAGGAACTAAGACAGACTCTTAAACCAAAATTTGTCTTCTTTTCAATTTGCTCATTCACTCCATCTACTTAAAGGCATTTATGCAAATCCTCCCAAACAACATTGCTCACATGTCAAACATGGTAGGTGCAGACTTTTCTATCGTATTTGAAGTTGAGTGTTTCTAGTTAAGTGGGACATGTCTTGAAGTTATAGTGTAATTCACAAAAGTGTCATTCTTTGACTGCTCTAAAGAGTTCTGTAATAGAAGTTTCATAGCACTGGTTTTGGGTATATAACACCACGGTTCATTCCACATTCAGTCAACAAATATTTATTGAGCTCTTCTCACTGGCATGCATTAACCAGAACAGGTCCAGTCTGTGCTCACAAGGGGTTTAGGATGGGGCAGCAGGGAAGACAGCCTTAGGCTGATAATTATATTGATCTTTAAAATAATTGTGATTGTTGAGCTAGCCCTGATGGTCTAGTGGTTAAAGTTCGAGGCTCTCTGCTTTGGCGGCCCCGATTCGGTTCTTAGGGCAGAACCATACCACTCCTCTGTCTGTAGCCATGCTGTGGTGGAGGCTCACATAGAAGTACTGGAAGGACTTACAACTAGAATACAGCTATGCAGTGGGGCTTTGGGGAGGGAAAAAAGAGGGAGATCAGCAACAGATATTAGCTCAGGCTGAAGCTTTCCTGGCCAAAAAAACAATATTACGATTATTAAGTGCTGTGAAAGAGAAAGACACTGCGTTGTAAGAACATATAAGAGAGGCATTCAGGCTGGTCTGGGAGTGGGGAAGTGGGAGAGGAAAGCTTCCCTCTGTGACAGGAAATTCATTAGTCTCAGATGGTAGTTTAGAGTGAGGTTTGATTATTCTCTTTAGTTCATATTTAAATGGAGGAAACTATTATTAAGCATGAAACAAAATCTTAGGTAATATAGCACATTAATTTATTGCATGGAACAATCATTGTGGTAAGTGGTAAGACTAACTTCATTTGAATGATAATATCTTGGATTCTGTGAAAAGGTTTATCTTTTGTATGGCAAGCCCACAAAAAAGTGTGGCCAGTACTGCTCACAAAAAGAGAGACTGCATATATTAAATAATCTGGTTATTTGTTTATAGGTCAGCACTTTCTCTAAGCCTTTTTGGAACATATGGATTATAAAGGCATGCAACGAAGTCACATTTTGATATAAAATAGCATATGTTAGCAGAATGCATCTATCTTGTATCCTTTTTTTCCCACCCTTATAGTTTTCTCTTTTTTCAGTGTTTTAAATCCATATCTGATATCAGTTTTAGATTTTGTAGTGCTAGTTTTCATTGGAAAGTGTATTTACATACTCTTCATTCACAAGTAGAGTGAATTAATATCCTAACCTGAATTGAAGCTGACTGAATACTCGTGAAGAAATAATATTCAGCAGGTCACATAGCAATAGGTGGTTTACATATCTTTGTTAATAGAAAAAAAGAGAAGAAATAGCACAACATTACCAGAGATTAATGAGTTAGGATAGTATAGAAATAAAATGAATATAAAAATGTATGAGACAGTCCAACAGAATATGGGAACATAGGTCACTTTGATGAAGCAGTCTGTAGGAAATGATGAATTGAAAAATTAACCAGACCATAGTCCCCCCCAAAATTGCTAAAAGCAGAAAAACAAATGAAAATAAAATTCAAACAGCAACTCAGTTTCACCAAAGTAGAATAGCAAAGGGACCCTTTTTTTTTTTGGTAATCTTTTGTAAAGGATAGCTTAGGAAGTTGGGAAATAGGATGCGAGCAATAGAGCAATGTAGAAATGAGTAAAAATAAATGATTAACATTAGAAAAGAATGAAGTTTAAACCCAAAATAATCAAAAGTGCGTAAGGAATACAGATGCTGAAGGTAAAAGGTATTGTGTTTTTTAATGAGAAAATCAACATGACAAAAATACAAAGGTAAGTGTAATCTATGTCAAAAGTTCAGAAATAACAGAAGTAAAACCAATGAATCACTGAAATAGCAATTAGTGAAAGTTTATTGTGCACATACCAAAAAGACAGTTTGCAAATCGGGAACGCTCAAACCAAAACATGGAATGAGGCTCAGGGGTATATTGTTATAAAGCAATTCATATAATGAGAAAGTATTGACTGTTCATTTTTCACAGTGATTGGTTACAATATTAGAATTTTCAGTGATTATCTTAACCTTGGGAAACAGTTTAAGTTTTGCTTATGATTTCCAGAGGCATAAACAAGAAAGGTCCCAGGTCAAGTCAGTCTTGCAAAATAAGCTAAATTAAGCTTTACTTGTATGATTAAACTGGTTTTGTCTGCTCAGGGAATTTTTAAGTCTGGTCTATGTTTGTTTGCTGCTGTTGTTTTTATCATTATTTTATTGAGGTAATAATGGTTTATAACATTGTGTAATTTCAGGTGTGCGTTATTATGTATCAGTTTCTGTATAGACTGCATCGTGCTCACCACCAATAGTCTAAATTTTTATCCGTCACAATGTAAATGTGACCCTTTACACCTTTTGCCCTCCCCCAACCACTTCCCCTCTGTAACTACTAATCCATTCTCTTTATCCATGAGTTTGTTTATCTCCCACGTGTGAGTGAAATCTTACGGTGTTTGTCTTTCTCTGTCTGGCTTATTTCACTTAACATAATACCCTCAAGGTCCATTCATGTTGTTGCAAATGGGACGATATTGTCTTTTATATGGCTGAGTAGTATTCCACTGTACGTTCCATTGTTTTTGATTTTAACATCTAAAATGAAGAAAAACTGAATTGATAAATGTGAACCATGAACTGATGACCTGGATTTATCCCAAGATATATAAACATGTTTTAGAATTTTAGGAATGAAGTTCTTAATATGTGATTAAATAATAAAAATAGTATTAGCATGATGGATGGCTCAGGGGCGAGAGTAATTTTAGGTAGCTGTGCTTTCTGACACTTTGGGGTGAGTGCATGATTTACTTGAATGTTAAAAAGATAGAACAAGGTTTGCCAATGAATTCTGCCACATCCCCCCCCAGCACTCTCTCACATCCACTTTGGGGTAGAGGAGTTACATGAACTTTATTAAAAGACACAACTTGATAAGCATCACTTTTGCCCCTGTCCATTTAATTCCCAAATAGACTGCAACACAGTTTTGTTTGTTTTTTAATTTCCTGTGCCAAGCTTCAAAACCTTAAATTCTAGAACTTCTGTTCCACGTAAGAGAAAAAAGACATTTCTTTACTTTGTTACTCTTAGTCTTATTTTACTGAGGGCTATAGTTAGATGCAAGGGTCTTTCTGAAAGGTAGTTTATTTAACAGAAATATTCTAATTCAATTATCTTGGAATAAAAGGAACAAGAGAAAGCTATTATGCAAATGTCAGCAAATGAAGGAGACAAAGTTTTTGGAGTTTTCAAACCAATTTATAATTAATATCAAGCCTCTCCTTGCATGCCATTAATATTAGAACCTCTAAAAGGTGAGCACAATTGGCAAACATAAGAGATATAATAGAGCATAAAAAAGGTTAGACTCGGGCTGGGCTGGCAGCACAGCAGGTAAGCTCACACATTCCGCTTGGGCAGCCTGGGGTTTGCTGGCCCGGATCCCAGGTGCAGACCTACTCACTGCTTATCAAGCCATGCTGTGGCAGGCGTCCCACATATAAAGTAGAGGAAGATGGGCATGGATGTTAGTTCAGGGCCAGTCTTCCTCAGCAAAAAAAGAGGAGGATTGGTGGCAGATGTTAGCTCAGGGCTAATCTTCCTCAAGAGAAAAAAAAAAGTTAGACCATACTATGAGGTTTAGGCCATATTCTCTATGATGATACAGCTACAACTGATCAGGTCGATTGTGAAAACTAGTCATAAAATATCCATCATGCTTTAAAAATATCTGCTTTATTGAATAGATAAAAATAAATACATTTTATCTGTGGATTGCCCCTCCTCTCTCAAAATCCTAGTGACATAATTTCTCGAAAGGATTTGTTGAAAACTTTACTCCATTTTATGATGCGACAATGAATGGAATAACCTCTGTGATTTTAGAAATTTTAGAGTTGTAGATGGAAAAGTGAAGACAAAAGTGTATTCAATCTGGGAGAGCGTCATGCTCTCCACAAAGCTCAGTATCGTCCCTTTAAAACGTTTGTTGAAACTCATTGGTTATCAATCATCAATACCCCCGAAGGCAGATTGGGTTGCATGCTTAGGTTCATTGTACATATATATACATGCCTTTATGTATCTACCTATCTATGTATTTATATTATATACGTGTACATGTATGTATAGATATGCATTAATAAGATACTGTATTATATATATAATATATAATATTGTCATATTCTATGTAATTATATATAAATAATTTTTAAATAATGTGCATTTTCCAAATTTGTGACTCAATAATATGGGGTATATAATGTGTAATATCATATATTGTTTAATTACATATAATACACACACACAGTATTTATGTAAATATATACACATGTAGTATAGACATGCAGTTGTATACACTCAATGCTTACAAAGTTCTTTGTGATGGTAAAGTTCTGCCTCAATACAGGCCAATTCTTTAGATAAAGTTATTATAATTCACACTAACTATGATAGGAAAAGAGAGACAGAAATATGCATGTTGGCTTTAGCTTGTGGTTTTGCTTCTAGCAAAAAAAGACATAGAATATAGGAGGCTGGGACAAATGGTTATTTCCTCTCTGTATGATTGAACAAGCCACAGAACGGGGTTTGAAGCTTTCCTGGCATTTTCTGGATATCCATTCCCTTTCTGTCAATTTGTAGTTGATCACAATTGACAGAACCAGCCGGCCTCCTGTGGGTGGAAGTTTTGTGTTGTTTCCTTACACCAGTGATTTTGTATTTCCTTCAAGGTCAGGGAAACAACCTGCATGAATTGCTCCCCTTCTCCAGTAGAGAAGAAGTCCACCACTACAAGGGGTTTGCACCAGTCACATGAGAGGGGCTGCTCCCACAGGCTGGTTTACTGAGCAGAGTTAAAGGCAAAAAGAACAAAGAAGGGTCAAAGAGCAGTTTACTGCAGCCTCAGCAATTGTAGGAAGTATCGCATTTAGAAAAATATCATTCTTTAATTCTTCTCCTCAAAGATTGCTTGTTTGAGGTATAACAGAAAGACTGAACCCAGAGAGGATACATTGCATCTGTCAGTTGACCCAATTTAGCTTTCCAGATACATCTATTTATATAGTCATTAGCATCAGGCAAGGATTAGGATGGAACCCACTGTCAGGAATTAAAAAAAATAGTCACTAAGTGGTTTTGGCTCTTGCTGTGTTTCTTAAAACTGAAGAAGAATATTCCAGATGAATGTTCATTAATAGGTATATACAGTTGTTTGGAACCTGGCACTAATATTTAGTGACTTTGCTGATGGTGGTGTTGGGCATATTTGATGGTTCTCATAAAGTTGGAAGGTGTGTCAGGAAATGGCAATATCAGGTCGAGGATAAAGAGTTTCCTTATATGGCTGGCCTCCTGCTTTTCCCATCGGCCTTGGTGAAGTCAGTGTAAGTAATGAATGCTGTAGAAGCTTACTCACATGATCTCTCCTGTTCTACCTGTTAGCATCCCTACACAGAGTCCTGTTGAAATCCGGTAAATCAGGAATCCCAGATTGGGAAAAGCTGAGACTCACTCTGCTGGCATCTTAAGTAAGAGTGCAGAGTAATTTAGACATCCTGTCTTTACTACTTCTGCATAGTTTAATAATGGGGATAGTAATAGTATAGTGTAAGGTTTCAGCGCCCTGGTTCTGAAGTCACTCTGATGGAGTTGAATCATTTTTCAGCAACTTGCTAGCTCTGTGACCCTGGGCAAGTGTCTTCAGTGTCTGTGTCTACTCATCTGTTGAGAATAATAGAAGGTTGTCAGATTTAGCAAATAAAAATACAGAATACTTTGCCAAATCTGAATTCAGATAAACAGTGAATTTTTTAGTATGAGTATGTCCCAGATAATCGCACAGCATGTTAAATTCAAATGTACCAGAGCATCCTGGATTTCATCTGGCGACCCTAAGATAATTGGTGTGTCTCCCTCAGAAGATTATTATTTGGTTAATTGTGATGATGTGTGAAATGCATTTAACATGACGCCTACCCCTTAGTACCTGTAAGTTGTTCTAATTGCAATTACCATTTAATATTGGGCGTTGTGTTGGACATTTTTACATCATATCTTTGAACTTCACAACTCTGCTGGGTTAGGGTTAAAGCCCCAGTTTACAATGAGGTAAACATAGATCAGAAAGTTTAAAATTTGCACAGCTCGTCTGTTTGGATTCAGGATCTGAAACTGTTCAAGTATGCCACAATACCTTGCTTTAGATTTTAGCTTAAAAGAGTCTGATTTTCACGCTGGAGTGTAGAGTGTTACAGTTTAATGGGATATAGTTTATTATAAATTGTTTGGTATCTTCAGGCTTTAAAGCCTCCTTGGCCTTTCCCCTTTCCCTGAATGACTATATATGGGAGCAGGATTGAAGAGAGAGTTCTGCTCGGAAAATGCAACCGCTCCTTCTGAAAATACCTATTGTGGTCTCTGTCCATCCTACGAATTCAAATGATGGGGAGAAGATGGAGACCAATGACCTATAGTGTAATTGTATAGCATTCACTATTCTCCTGGCTAAGAGAGAAATATTCACTGGAGGTTTTGTGAACCAGAATAGATGGTCTTATAACTTCTGATTTGGATGCATATTTGAGAATTGTTATAAGCTATACAGAAGCCTTTGGAGCTTGGACAAAAGAGGTAAAAGGGATTCCTGGTAAGAGCCTTCTGCTCATGTTCCCGGCAGGGTGGTGGTGGGGTGGTGGGGTGGGGAGGCGTTGGTGAAGGAGCTGCTAGAAACAGGGCTTGGTACTGACCGGACACTGCAGCTATTTGGTTGCTATAATGAAAGGAATTTCAAATCTTAATTCATTTACTGTGAGATAACTAAGTGCTCATTTCTGAAAAAAATACTCCTGCAGTCAGCAAAAGATGCCATTACCTACAACCTTTCCCGTAAAGGGCTTGAGTCATTGCGGAGACAAATTCCCTTTCATTCCTGAGATGATTAATATGGGGACTAGTGTCAGGGTGACTGAGGGAAGGCTTCACTCCTACCGTCTGAAGGCTACTTCTCCTAAAGTTAGGGATGGGGCCACGTGTCAGATTTGGAAAAAGGAAAGGTCATTGTTTGGAGGATTACAAAGCTTGTCACGGTGACCGCCATGTTCCTCAAGGAGGCGGAGGCTATGCGCCGCATCACATCCGTGCGTGCATTATGCTGACTTACGCACAGAGGAGGAATTTTCACACGTTGTTTGTATGATGGCGCTCGGGGCTGGCTGAAGTCCCAACTCTCTCCTGTGTCATTCACTCCTTGATTGACTTTTTTGCAACTTCTCTTTCTAGCCAGATTGTAAGCCTTTTTGTTCTCTAAATGCTGTGATTCATACATCTTCTGAATGCTCACAGCTCCTGCTGTAGTGTGAGGCACAAAGTAATTTCCCACTAAATTCAGATTCATTAATAGGATGAGGAATCTCTGAGTCAATCCCCTATGGATCTTTCTTTGCCTGGAGCCTCACAGAAAGTTATTTCTGATGCGAATGGTAGTCTAGGTATTTTCTATGGATGGAGTATGGCTGATGGAAGGCTGATAGAAGATAAAATATGACAGTAGACATTGGGGTGTGCTTGAGTTCTCTTTGTAATGTAACGTTAGTTAATATTGCCACCCCTTCTCTCTCCTGCCCCCACTCACCCCTAATATTTGTGAGGCCAGGAGCAAGAGTGCAAATAGAGGTGAATATATACTCTTTGCTTACATATTTAAAATTAATAAATCAAGCTAAACTACTGTTAAATATATTATGTGCTACCCTCGTAACTTGACAGATATACATTTATGGCAAGAAATATTTTTAATGTAAAGGTATGGTTTTTAATGACTAAAAGTTAGCAAAACATTACAGTGATTCATTTCAATTATTAGTATATGAGTCTAGGTGTTCTGTTGATGGGCTAGTGTGTCAACGGGGCTTCTCTAGAAGCAGAAGCTGAGACAGGGCTAGGAATGTCAGAGGCTGACTGTGGAGCAATGCCTATGAAAGATAACGGAGCAGGGAGCAGAATCGCATAGATAAAGCCTTCAGAAAGCAATGCACATCTACTATCTATGAAAGGAAAGTGGGGAGGAAGCAGAATTGGGTAGAATTACTCAGACTGGCAAGTTGACCTGACACTCTCAACCCACCCAACAGAAAACCCTGGAGCAAAGATTCCCCAGTGGGAGAGTCCTGCCCTGGACTGAAATGGCCAGGCCCAAAGATGTTCACTCTGCTTAGTCATCAGCTGGTGGCTGTCCAGGAAGAACTTGAAAACTGAGATTGCTCTTGAAGGTTCTGAAGCTGGAGGCTGTCAGCTATCTCCATTCCCTATAGCTGAATGTTGTTATTTCTTCAAGGGATAGCCCACTGTCCCTCCATGGTCATCACAGCTGAGACCTTGTTGTACACAGATCCAGTTTTCCATGTAGGTATGAGAAGCAGCTCCTCTGGTATTCCAGTGGGCCTCTCTTCTTTAGAAGAACCTTAGAAGAGGGAGATTAGTGGGATGAACTGGAGCCCTTCTCCAAACGGTAACTGGTCTTGGGTCTCCAACTGGTACTTATCAGCTCTCTTTTCACTGTGCATTCTAAATTCCCCTTGCCCTCAGCTATCATCACTGCAGGTCTTGATAGTT
Organism: Equus quagga; assembly: GCF_021613505.1. NCBI lineage: Eukaryota > Metazoa > Chordata > Mammalia > Perissodactyla > Equidae > Equus > Equus quagga. The sequence goes on along the minus strand of NC_060283.1, from coordinate 45,455,677 downwards.
TATCTGAGAAATCTGGGACCCTCGGAACCATATCTTTCTCAGGCCAAGGTTGCTGCCCTTGTCCACCCACAGTCACAGGAGGGTGAGAAAGTACCTAGAAGCAGCCAAGTGGGTCACCTAGGTTCCACACATATTCCTCCCTGTGCTGCTGTGTAACAGCAACCTTGCTTCCTCCTGTTGATCAGAGAAATTACTCTCCCAAGCTGACGACTCCTCTTCTTGGTGACAGCCTGCTCCAGGTGGCTGCTGTGGCTTGTTCAATGGGACCCTTGTTATGTCCCTTGATCAGAGTTCCTCCAGCCCTTTGGAAACCAGGACCTTTCTATAGAGTCCAGAGTTATGAAATAGGAAGAAAAATGCCCCCTTGTGGGTAACCAGGAATGAAAGTAAATGGGGTCACTCCTGCTTCCTCTCCATGTTTCCCAACACACCTGCTTTTCCTGTTGGGAGCATAGCATCGATATGAACAAAATCAACAACCTAAAAAAACTTGAGCAGATACTTTATCAGTGAAGATACATGAATGGCAAATAAACATATGAAAAGATGTTCAACATCATTAGAAAATGTTAGAAAAATGCAAATTAAAACCACAATGGTAATCCATTAAACATATTTAGAGTGCCTAAAAAAAAAGACACAGCAAACTGGTAATACCACATAGAGTTGAACACTCATCTTTGAAATTTTTTCTTCGTTGACTTCCACAAAACATGCTTCTGGTTTACTTCCTATCTTGATGACAGCTCCTTTACAGTCTCTGTGGCTGGTTTCTCCTTTTCTCTCAGAACTCGTAATTTTGCAACGTCCCATGGCTCAATCCTTGGATCTTTTCTTTAATTTATCTACACACCCTCCTTTCATTATCTTATCCAGTCTCATATGCATCCTGACCACTTCCAAATTTATTTTTGCAAACTGGACCTCACCACCAAACTCTAATATACATTATCCTCTCCAATCCAACTTTCCCAGTTGGATGTCTAATGAACATCTTCAATTTCATAATCACAAAGTGAACTTCAGAGCTTCCCTTAAAATTTGCTCTTACCGTTTTATGACAACTTCGTCTTTCTAGTTGCTCAGGCCAAAAACTTTGCTTTTATCTTTGACTCTTCTGTTTATGTCATACCGCAGTCTCAATCTGCCAGGATATTCTTTTGGCTCAAACTTCAAAAATATATTTAGAAAGCAAATGCTTCTCACCTTGTCCAAGACCCTGCCTCTCACTGACTATTGCAAAAGCTTCATAACTCCATCCTGCTTTTGTTCTTGCCCTGCAGAGTCTAATACAAGCTGTGATAGACTGAAAAAATGGTCAAATATTCCTTCCCTCCCATCCACATATAAAGTCTATTTTTAGGGGCTGGCCCGGTGGTATAGCGGTTAAGTTCGTGTGCTCAGCTTCAGCGGCCTGGGGTTTGCAGGTTCAGATCCTGAGTGTGGACCTACACACTGTTCATCAAGCCATGCTGTGGCAGCATCCCACATAGAAAACAGAAGAAGATTGGCACAGATCTTAGCTCAGGGACAATCTTTCTCAAGAAAAAGAGGAAAATTGTCAACAGATGTTAGCTCAGGGCCATTCTTGCTCACCAAAAAAAAAAAAAAGTTCTATTTTTGTATCCCTTGAAACAAGATTAGCTATGAGACTTGCTTTGGCCAATGGGACATAAGCTAAGGTGATGCAAGCAGAAGTGTGAAAACTATGTGTGCATTTATTAGGACTTGCTCTTTTTCTGCTCTTGAAAACCTTTGGAAGCCCAATCAGGTGAAGAATCCCAGGCCAGCCTGTGATGATGGGACATGCAAGTTCCAGTTGCTCGTCTTCCAGCCTGACAACAATCTAACCTCCAGACACTGAGTCACATACCTGACCAGCAGTTAACCACAGACACACACGTGAACCCAACTGAGACCAGTAGAAATGTAGACCAGCTCAGCCCAGTCCTGCCCAAATTGCCAACCTTCCAAATCATGATATGAATTAGTGTTCATTGATTTAAGCCACTAAGTTGGGGTGGTTTGTTATGCATTAAATGCTACCTGAACATTAACAGAGCAGACAAGGTAAATTTTTAAAAGTGTCTATTAGACATGAAGTTAGATCATGTCACTCCTCTGCTCAAAACTCTGTAAAACCAGTGTTCTTGCAGTAGCCTACAAGGCTGCACATGTTATGGGGCTCTTTTCCCTCTTTTCCCTCATCTTCCTTCACTCTTTGTCTTGCTCAGGTCTCTCAGCCACACTGGGGTCCTGTTGTTTCTCAAACTCAGTAGACACCCTCCACCTTCAGGCATTGATGCTGGCTCTTCTCTTCTCTCTGCATAGAGCCTTCTGCTATCAGCTAACCCCTTGGCTGAATCCCTCACTTTCATCAAGTCTTTGCTCATCTTCTAACCATTTCGTTAAAAATTACTCCCTCACTCAGAGCTTCAATATACTTACTCTGATTTATTTTTTCATCCATGGAAGTGACGTACTCTGTGCTTTCCTTATTCATGATGTTTGTTGTCTAACTCTTTCACACTAGAATGTAAGACACTTATGTCTAAGGATTTTTGTCTCTTATGCTTACTGCTGATTTCCCAGCACATACAACAATTTCTGGCACACATTAGGTCCAAAATGAATATTTATTGAATGAATTATGGAGAACATGAAGATTCAGATAAACATAGTACACTTTTTCAAGGAGCTTTGATTTGAAGAGGAGAGAAATCTTGCTATCATTTTGAGTTTAGAGAATTGAAATGTTTTATTCCTTACTAGTTTGTGCGTGCATGCATGCATGTGTGTGTGTATTAACATGCAGAGATATAGGACAAAGCCTGTCAGTACTGGAAGGGACAAGAAGTGCTCTCCTGTCTTCTAGTTATTGAAGAAATGCTCTCCTTTCTTTTAGATTCTGAGTGAAAAGAGAATTAAGTATACATCAGTGCTTTTAAACTGTGAAAAACGAATGAGCATTTCAAAAGGTCAGACTTGCTGATTATCTTTTAAATATTCTCTTCTCTTTAAAATATGCCATATTTATATGGTGTTATCCTTTGCGTTGTGTGACCTCTGTGCTGGTCAAAGACAGGTATGGTATTCTATAATTCAATGTTCCATTAAGTGAGAATGAAAGGGTCTCTTAACAAAACGAAGTTTGAAAGTGAAATTGTGCTTTGCCACTAGTCTTAACTCTTCGTAAACACACCTTTAATCTTTTTTGATACCTTGAGTGTATTATCTTTCATGGATGTTGCAAAGGTCAGAGAAGACAATTTCCTTTTTAAATAGACCCCTTGCGAGCATCTCATATTTGATTTGTTTGAAGATGAGCCTTTTTATACTTTCCTCTGCCTTTCCCTTCATGGCTAATGAAAAAAACAAGGTATATTCTTTACTCTGATGCTTGAAGTGCTTAAATTTTTTTCTTTGTAATGACATTCATATTCTAAATCACATTAAAATGGTTACCTAGACTCATTAGCATATTGGTCTCTGGGCATACTGTCATGTTACAAAAATTCTTGGCTGACACTAGGTAGCAAAATATGGACAAAATTTAGTTTAAACTAACTGTAAGGTGCATGAGAGCAACATTTCACAAATTCATTCATTCATTCCATCATTCATTCCTCCAATAGCTAATTATATTTACTATTTACCAGGCTCCCTACTGGGCATATGGGCAATAGAAAATAATGTCATACACAGACCTTCTCTTGAATACGTTGGTTTAGTGATGGGAGCAGACATATAACATGGCAAGTGCTGTAAAAGAGGTCCCAATGTAAATGCTCTTCTATATTTTCTTATACCAAACAAACAATTTGAGCAAAATTTTCATTTTTCTCAGTCAATTGTTTTAATATTGTGTAGATTTACCTAAGTGTGTCTGGCATAAGAAAGCTGTTTTTTTCTGCTGTTGGACTTTAAGGTAGCATGGGGTGTCTTCGATTGAAAGGTCCAGGAACATAAAATCACTCGTGGTCCAATTTTTGCTTTCTGTCTCTGCAGGAAGAAACAGCATGAGCTGCAGTAGGAAGAGAATCTGACTCCATGGCTTGCATGTGTAGGCAAAACATAAACTCACATACAAAAGCCCACCATGGACTTTCTTCCATGTGTTTATAATACTCTGATCTCCTGCCAGAGTGTCTGAGATTTGGGATCATTATGTTGTCCCGACTTAAAAAAAAAAAATCTTTGAAAACTCCTTTTTTCATTTCATTTGATTTTGCTTTGATGTGCGGTGCTGTGGGCTTTTATTCAGTATCTTAGCATCAGGTGTCATAGATACAACATTGAAGGCTACGGGTTTGATTTTCAGTTTCTTTAAGCTTGAAAACCCAGCTGAGTATTGACCATTGATGAGACAGGGCTCAGGTGGCATTATTGTCAGTCTTCCAAACTGAGCAGAAGGACTCCCAAGGAGACAGATACGTATTAGAAACATATTTACAGCTGTACAAGGGTTGTAGAAGAAAATACATTGAATTCCTTAAGGATGGCATTAATCTTGACGGACAAAGGATTAGGGAACCATATCATATCACTTTCATTTAGGAAGAGGAGGGGATGTTAGAAAGCGTAATGATAACTTCATGAGAAGGCTTTTAATTATTTTCATCCTATATAAATCATTAAAATCCGGGTTTATATATCAATTTGTATGAAGGTCAAATTGCAGACTTTATATCAGAAATTATGGACTGCAACGTAGACTTGAAAAAAACAAAATGCAACATTTTCATAGGCAAGTATAAGACGTAAATGAAATATACAGGTGAATACAAAGGCTTTAGTTAAAATTATTCTTTGGATGGGATAATGAGACTGTGTATATGCTTGATTGAGTAAAAAGAGGAGTTGGTTTTACCTTATAATTTAAGAATATAAAGATTACATATACCTATGTGAATGTATAAAAGTTACATACAGAGAGAAATCAGAGAAATTTGGTAATACTACCAAGATAAAAAGTACAAATATGAAATGAATATGCTGACAGCATAATCCAGAAAGCGAAATTGTGACTTCATGAAGATTTTATTAAAAGTTAAGGGCTTAACAGATGACTTCATAGGAAATGTTAATTTTCCTGATATGAGTTGGAGAGTGATTAATTATTGGGTTGTGTTTCAAAGAGCAGAACATAGAAGAATTCATTACACTGTTTTGGCCACAAGCTATCCATAGGCCTCCCTTGGATTAGGAGCCTCTCTGGAAGTCCTCATCTGACTTATACCAACATCAGGGGAACCAACTCATCTGGTTGATGCACTGAAACAAGTGGAACTTTGTAAGAGAAACTGGATTCCTCTTGGAGGGGCATTTCCTTATCGAACTCTCAATGAATAAAATGGTGCAAGGTCCAATGGATTGTCTGAAGGAAATCATCAGTAGTTAATATTTTCATGGTATTTTTATGGTTTACAAAGCATTTTCACTTTTATATACCTGGTTTGTCTGCCTTCTCTTTCTTTAAGTTTATATCTACAGATGATATCCAAAATATTTAAATAATTGGTTGAGGATAATTATTGATCGATTAGAATAGATATAGGCCCAATTGTCCATATAGCTATACAGAATCAACCCTGAGTTTCTTCTATAATTATCTTTTTAAGTGGCTCTGCTATTATCTTGCCATATTGCTATTCATTTAAAAGTTGTCTTTTCAAGTATAAACTTGTGTTGATCAGGACCATTTTGTTGCAAGTGACAGAAACTCAACTCAGACTGACTTAAGCAAAAACAAAGCAAAACACACAAAAAACAACAAAAAATACCATAGACTGCATCTCACATAACCAGGAAGTCTAAGCATGAGTGACTGAGTGGCTCAATGAAAATAACCTTACCGGGGCCGGCCCCGTGGCCGAGTGGTTAAGATCACACGCTCTGCTTCAGTGGCCCAGAGTTTTCCCGGTTTGGATCCTGGGCACAGACATGGCACCGCTCATCAGGTCATGTTGAGGCTGCATCCTATATAGCACAATCGGAGGCACTCACAGCTAGAGTATACAACTGTGTGCCGGGGGGCTTTGGGGAGAAGAAGACAACAACAACAACAACAACAACAACAACAACATTGGCAACAGATCTTAGCGCAGGTGCCAATCTTTAAAAAAAACAAAACAAAACAAAATTACCAAAGATCTTTTTCTTTCCATCTTCATATTTGCTTTTCTCAGCTGAACCTCATTCTCTCTCAGCTCTCCTGGAAATAGCGTTGCAGCAAGTCCTAAAACTGTATCTTTACAATGTGAGATCTAAAAGAGAAGCTCTTTATCTCTCAGGGTCAATAAATAAAATGGCAGTTTTCTGATTGGTCCTGGCTGTTGCTATACACTCACATCTTGAACCAAGTACTGTTGAACCAATTACCGTTATATAGTGTCATGACCCACAAGGCTTGGGTAACATGCTCACCTCTTTGTCTAGGGGGTAAGTGGGCACTCTAGTTCATGGTGTTACTAGAATCACATGGGATGGGGAGAGGAACAGTTTCCCAAAGAAAACCAAAGAGAAATGGGAGCAGCTGCTGGGTAGAATAAGCTATCATTGCCGTAATTTACTGTGAAAGTGAATCACAAAGTCATTCTTATCTTAGGATAGTATGATGATTAGGGTTATGAATTTTTTCCTGTGCTGAATTTCTTCTGTGTCCTTTTTTTGTGAAAAAGTAGTAATTTTTAGCATGGGCACAGCTACTGGTTTGCCAAGTTACTTTAATTTACTTGTGCAATCATTTACCAACAAGAAAAACCCTATCTTTCAATAGCATAGTATTCAATACAGTCTTGTATCCCTTAACATTGGAGTGTAAGACAAACAAATACATTTTTTCAAGCTCTTTTGTTCTCTTTTGATTATGCATGAATTCTCATTATTCCATCGATAGTAAGCTTTCCATGAAAAAATCTGCCTCTTCCTGATAGACACCTAGCTTTGTTCAACATTTCCAAGTGTTTTCCTGTGACCCCTCTTTAAGAAGAACCTCTTGTTTTAAAGGCAATCCAAACATGCTGTTCCTGGATCTTGCTGAACTTACACTACTCCAAAATGTGCTCTCACTTTATCCAAAAGTGGGGGCAATGCACAGCTTGGAGGATCTGAATATGTTCAAATATTTTCTGTGCTTAAGTGGAACTCCCCCCCGAGAATGTCTATAACAATCAGAGAGCTGGACATACTGTGATTCGATGGTGTGTTCTCTTCCGTAGTCCATCTATCAGCCAATGCAACAGCTCCCTCCTCTCCCAGTGGGTGTATCGGTAAATGTGCGTTAGGATAGGAGTGCGTATAAATTGTACAACTTAGTTTGCGTGCATTGGCTCAGTCATCTGGCATTTTGTCAGTTTGGCCCTTTCCTCTACTTGGAATTTTCTTATCTTCTTAACCTTTCTTATCTTCTCCACCTGGCAGACTTCTTAAGTTTTACCTTCTCTGGAACCCTCCCTCAGCAACCCTAAGAGAATTTTATCTCCTGTATATTCCACAAAACTTTGTAAGTGACCTTCTTTAGATTACTTATTACAACATATTAATGTTGATGGTATTTACTTGCCATCCATTGGGGTCTAGCTCCCTGAGACCACGACGCATCTATTTTTTACCTTTCAACCCTGATGTAAGCCCAGTGCTGGGGCCTGGACGTCGCTTATCACCAAAGACCATCTCTTTCACCTCTTAAGATACTCTAAAAATAACTCACCAATATTTCACTTGGAACACTTATCAAAATCTGAAAACTCCGTGAGAATATAAACTATGTCCACCTTGTTTAGCATCAACTCCTCAGCATCTATAAAACTGCCTAATAAGAGGTTTTCCCTCAACAAATGTTAGTAAAATAAATAAAAATGAATGAATAAATAGAAATGAATTTGTTAAGTGGATAGAACTAGATCCATGCCCAGACTCCACCCCTTGAGACGGTGATTTGTCTTTTTTTTTTGGTGAGGAAGATTGGCCCTGAGCTAACATCTGTGCCAATCTTCTTCCATTTTATGTGAGATGCTGCCACAGTGTGGTTTGATGAGTGGTGCTAGGTCTGCGCCTGGGATCCAGGCATGTGAACACTGGGCTGCCAAAGCAGAGAGTGCAAACCCAAACACCACGCCATGAGGCAGGCCCCTAATTAGTCTTTCTTAAAAACCCCTTAGGTAATTCCAAAGTATAGGCAGGGTTGAGAAGCACTCTCCTAAATTCATAGCATCTATCCCAGCTCTAGAGGTGTGGCTGGCTCTCCCTACAAGCAGGTGACTATTTTTTCTCTGTCATGCAAAACTGTCTCCTCCTTTGCGACTTAAGGTGCCAATCCAGATATACCACATTCTATTTCCCTCTTGTTACTACCAACTATAAAATTATGAGGCACTCTCTCTCATTGACTAGGGACCTGGTTATCATACATATTCTTCACTCAAAGTCTGGCATCTTCCCAGGTGGTTTCTGTAGTCATTGGGATCGTCATACAAAACCTGTCCTCTAACATGTCTCAACTGCCAGACTCCAGTGAACTTTAACCCACTCTTTCATAGTACCTAAATATTATGAGTGAGACTAGGTCGTTGTGTCATCATCAGGAACTGACTAAGGAAAATTATTTTTTCCTGATGAATTTGGTTAAAGACAAAGGGGTGAGCTCATGAACTCACAAGGGAAAGACTAAGTCAAATGTATAAGAAAGGTTATGGTCAAGAGAACACCTGGATCTCACACCTGTTGCTTTTCACTCTCACTTTGGTCAAGCTGGTGTAGATAATAGATCAGGCAGCTGCCTCCCATGCTATTTTGTTTGATATCACTCCAGACGTGAGAGAGTGCAGAGATACCCCAGGAGCCTCATCAGGTAAACGTGCCATCTCAGTCTTCCTGTGCCCCGTGTTAGTTAGCTCAGATTCAGGGCACTATAGAGAGCTTGCCTTTGGATTTTTCTCCCTACTCAAAGGGGCGAAGTGGGATGCAGACAGACAAGGGAAACCAAGTCATATGCTACTGGTGGTATCAACTTCTCTGCCTCCTCTATGTTTTGGGGAATATCTCCACTCTCCTACCTTCATCCTTCCCCCTCAAACTCCAAAACACCAAAAAATGATCTTTTTTTCCCAGACTTTAGACTTTAGCCAAACCCAGCAGGAGTAATTCACTTTAAGAGAGTGAGGCATTGAGTCTAGAAAACGTCCCTGAACAAGGGATCCCAAAGTGTTTGCCTTCTCAAACTTCTCAAACAGAACTCTCATTCCCTCTGGTTCTGCCCATGATTACAACTGCTTTGACTGGATCCAGTGCAAATTCCTGTCTTTAATTGTCCTCTGCCATTCTGCTCAGCTGTGTTTACTTGCTGAGTTACCTCTCCCACACAGTGGACATTTTGAAGTTCTCCACTCCCTTCAACCCCTATCTTAGTTATGAATTGTGGTCCATGGCAAGTGAGAGAGTCCTCACCCCAGTGGTTGAAATGAATGCCTCCCTCTACAAGGTTGCCAGGGACCCAGTCTCTTTCTATCTTTCTGTTCTACTATCTAAGCACTTCCACCTTCAAGATCACAAGGTGTTTTCTGGAGCTCCAGCTATTATGTCCGTGATCCGGTCAGGGAGGAAGAGAAAGGCAAGGGGCATAAGGCTTTTTCCAATGATCACTGTTCACGTCACACTGTCAATCATTCTCAAGGAGGCTGGGAAATACGGCATTTTAGCTAGGTACATTGCCACCTGGGTAAAATCAGGTTTCTGTTACTAAGTATGGTGGAGAGAGTAGCCATCACGTAAATTTTGCCTTCTGATCTTCCTTTCTCCCCTTCTCTAGCTGCTGACAAAACACAAGGCCATTAGATATTGAATCCCTCAACCTCCTGCCCCAGGACAGCTACATTTTTCTGTATCTGCATTCACCTCTAGACCCAGAGAAAGATTTCCTTTATAAAAGCAAATCTCCACTTGTGCTTTGTATTCAAATGCCTGCCTCAGACTTAGGGACATCATTCCATCAGTCCATGCTCCCCTCTCCTGAGCCTTCATTGTCTCCTCCTTTTATGGCTGTTGTCTCATCATCACATGAAGGTACTAAAGTCTCTTTCAACTTGAACACACACTACACTCATCTCTAGTTCTACTCTAGGCATTAGCCTATCACTTCCTTTCCATCCATAACCAAGAGTCTGTTAATGCAGGTTTATACTTGCTGTCTCAAGTTTCTTAGTTCTATTAAATCATCAAACCACTGCAGCCTTTTTTTTCCTTTCCTTCTCTTTTTTCACTAAATCTATTCTTTCCAGAGCCACTACTGGGCTCTTTGTGATAGACCAATAAACACACTTCCATATTGGTCTTAGTTGACATCTCTGTAATATATCACATTGGTGGCATCCCTTCCTTCCTCTAATTCTCTTCTCTAAGTCGTTTCTCTACAGCACCACTATTTCTGGTTTGTTTTGTCCCCCCTGCCAAGCTTTCTGACTTTTGTTCTTGTCTCCTTCATGAATTCTTCCACCCCTGACTTACTTTTGAATATTGATGCTGCTCAGTCTTCTTATCCCTTTATAGCACCTACTCTTTTTGGATGATATCATTCACTCACATTGTTTCTACTACCTATATGATAATTAATCTCACTCGTATTTTGCCAGCCTCCTGCTTGAACTCTATATCCTGTTATTTATTTCCATTAGGATATCCTGCAAGGTCCCACACACAGCATATGCAAAATTGAACATATTCCTGCTTCACTGCCAAGCTTGCCTTTCCTTCATTAGTCCCCCATCTTGGTGACCAGCATCACTACCAAGGATGGTATTTTTTTCCATAAATTTCTTTAGATTTCTTCCTTTACTTCACACACCACATCAATCGATGTCTAAATCCTATAATTTCTACTTCAATAATATCTTTTGAAATTGGGATTTCTCATCATCCCCACAGCCATTTGTTGGTCAGTAATCTCATTGTTTCTTATCTGACCTCCTTCAACATCCTGCTTTCTGATCTCCCATCTTCCAGACCTGCCTCCATCCAATCCATTCTTTACACTTGCCCTTGAGTACTTTTTTTAAGACTCAAAGGTGATTATGTTACTTATCCACATTAAATTTTTCAATGGCTCTTCATTGTCTACAGAATAAAGTGAAAACTCCTTCCTTGTGGTGGTTAAAGTTTTTCAAACTATGGTCCTTTAGCCTCATTTCTGTATTACAGCTACCTTAAGCTACTTGAAGTTCCCTGCCATGTTGGGCCCTGTTTTACTTCTTGTATTTGTACATGCTTTGCCTTGAACTTGAAATTCCCTTTCCCACTCATTATCTGCCCAACAGCTATGTCTTCTTCAAGACTCAACTCAGGTACTTCCCAACCCCTACCCCTGCCCACGTTAGGCACCAACCTGGACATACCTTTATCATACCACTGACAACACTATTTTAATTTGTTTGTTAGTCATTCTCATTACAGCATGAACTTCATGAAGACAGGAACATTGAATTGATAGTCTTTACCTCCCTGAAGTTTGGCACAATATCTGGCACATTGTAAGTACTCTATAGATATATGATGAAAGAAACAAAGATGAAAGGAATGAACAAATGTGTAGAAGGGGTCAAAACTCTTCATCCTACTGGTTATCTCCTTTTGGATGTCCCAAAGGATTTTTAAAATATGTTTTTTAATTAGATATTTTTGCATATACTTTTAAATTGAGAATGTAATATAGAGAGTTCCTATTTATTTGCTTCCAGTTTCCCTGATTATAACATCATACGTAAGTATATTTGCTACAACTCGCTCAATATTGGTCCATTTTTATTAACTGAAGTCCATAGTTTACTTAGATTTCCTTAGTTTTTATCCAGTGTTGTTTTTCTCTTCCACGATCCTGTCTAAGATACCGTATTATATTTAGTTTCATTTCACTTTAGGCTTCTCTTGGCTGAGGCAGTTTCTCAGACTTTCCTTGTTTTTGATGACTTTGATAGTTGTGAGGGGAACTGACCAGGTATTTTGTAGGATACCCCACTACTGGAATTTGTTTGATTTTTTTTCATTAAGATGGAGATTATGGGTTATTGGAAAGAAGTCCGCAGCAGTGAAGTGTCATTTTCATCACATCACGTCAAGAGTACGCACTATCAACATGGTTTATGATTGATTGATGTTGGCCTTGATCACCTGACTGAGGTGGTCTTTGTCAGATTTTTTCCTGTAAAGTTACTCTTTTTCCCTTTCTCTATATTATACAGTTTGGAAGGGAGTCACTGTGCATAGCCCACACCTAAGGAGTGGGGAGTTAATCTCCTCCTCTTTGAGGGCAGAGCATCTACATAAATTATTGGAATTCTTTTGCACTGGAGATTTGTTTCTTACCCTCTATTTATTAATTTATTCAATCATTTATTTATATCATTTTGGACTCAGGGATACTTATTTTATACTTTAGGTTATAATCCAGTACTATTTTGTTTATTTTCTTGTGCAAATTGTTCCAGCTTTGGTTGCTGGGGGCTCCTTTAGTTGGTGCCTATGTCCTTTTGACATGTTTCTATCAATTTTTGTTTTGTTTTTATTTTGGTTTTGGTTTAGCACATCCTGACTTTCAAGCTCATCTTTTATATTTCCTGCCTCTGTCCTAGAGCCAATCATTACCTCAACGGATACCGGTTCCTTTTATTGGAAAATGGTATTAGAAACCAAGATCTGAATGCTAGAGGTGCTCATTGTTACTGGGGTATCATTTCTTTTTGGCTTCCTCTGCTGACAGAACAAAAATATGTATGTGTATACTACCTTGTGTAAATACACATTTCTATTAATATTTAGAACTATATGGAACTATTTGTATATATACTTAGCTAAACATAAGTTCATACTGATTTCTCCAACTATAGTCTATTAACATATGAATCATTGTTGATTCACCCTTTTGTTTATCTGTAAATTTCAACAGTGAAAAACCTGGCTCCTACCATCTACTATCTATTTACTTAATTGTTCTATTCCTGTGTACATATGTAGCACTATGAGAATTGTTAACTTGTATTCCCATGGAAAACAACTTTATCAATTAGAATACAGAGCCTATGTGCAGCTCCTTTTCCTTCGGTCTTACAGACTCCACTTATCTCCAAATATGCTTATGTCAGTAACTTTTCCCATGATCCTCTTCAGTAGAGTTTTTTCATGCAATTATAATACAGTTAGATTTTCTTGTCACAGTCTCCATTCCTTACTGGGATGCCCCAACCTCCTAAATGTATATATTTTTAATTTGCATCTTTGTGTAGTAGAGTTCTATGAATTTTGATGAGTGCGTAAGATCTTATATCCACAATTACAGTATAATACAAAATAATTTTACTATCTTAAACATCCCCTATGCTTTACCTATTCATTCCTCTCCCCTACTCCTGAACCCCTTACAATGTTTGATCATTTTACTATCTCTATAGTTTTGCATTTTCCAGAATGCCGTATAGTTGGAATTATACAATATATAGACTTTTCATACTGTCTTCTTTCACTTAGCAATATGCATTAAGTCTCTTTTATGTCTTTTTGTGGATTGATAGCTTATTTCTTTTTTATTGATGAATAATATTCCCTGGTATGGACGTATCACAGTTTGTTTATCCATTTAGCTACTGAAGGGCATCTTGATTGTTTCCAGTTTTGGGAGATTAAGAATAAAGCTGCCCTGAAGATTTGTGTTCAGATTTTTGTGTGAACACAGGTTTTCAAATCAATTGGGTAGCTACCTGGGGGTACAATTTCTGTATCATATGGTAAAACTATGTTTACCTTTGTAAGACACTGATAAACTGTCTTTCAAAGTGGCCCTACCATTTTTCATTCCCACCAGCAAAATATGAGAGTTTCTGTTGATCCACAGTCTCACCAACATTTGATGTTGTCAGTTTTTTGGATTTTAGCCAAACTAATAGAGGTGTAATGGTATCTAATTGTTGTCTTACTTTGAAATCCTCTGACAACATATGATTTTGAGTATCTTTTCATATAGTTATTTTCCATGGTGAGGTATCTGTTCAATACTTCTGTCCATTTTTCAATTGTGCTGTTTTTCTTTTCTTTTTATTGACTTATTTGGGTTCTTTATATATTTTGGATACCAGTTATTTATCAGGTATGCATTTTGTAAATATTTTCTCCCAGTCTGTAGATTGTCTTTTCATTCTATTAAAAGCAACATTCATAGGAGTTTTTAATTTTAATAAAGTCTAATTTATCAATTTTTCTCTTTCATGGATAATGCTTTTGTTGTATCTAAAAATTCTTCACCAAACTCAAGGTCACAGACATTTTCTCTGTTATTTTCTTCTAGAAGTTTTATAATATTACAGATTTTTAGTATTTAAGTCTATGATCCATTTTGAGGTAATTTTAGTGGAAAGTGGAAGGTCCGTGTATGGATTATTTTTGGTATGGACATTGAATTATTCCAGCATCATTTATTGAAAAGACTATTCTTTTCCATTGAATTTCCTTTGATCCTTTGTAAAATATTAGTTCACTAAATTTGTGTGGGTCTATTTCTGGGCTCTTTGCTCTGTTCCATTGATTTATTTGTCTATTCTTTCACCAATACCATGCTGTCTTGATTATTGTAGCTTTACACTAAGTCTTGAAGTCTGTAAATGTCAGCCTTCCAACTTTGTTTTTCTTCAGTATTTTTTGGCTATTATATTCTTTTGCCTTTTCATATAAATTTTAGAGTCAGTTTGCCTGTGTAAACAAAATAGCTTTGCAGGATTTTAATTGGGATTTCATTGAAACTATAGATCAATTTAGGAAGAACTGACATCTTAAAAATATTGAATCATCCAATATGTGAACACAGAATAGCCCTCAATTTCTTTAGATCTTTGATTTTTAAAATCAGTTTTATAGTTTTCTGCAAATAGGTTCTGTATAATTTTTGTTAGATTTATACCTAAATATTTCATTTTTTGGTGCTATTGCAAATGGTATTGTATTTTTAATTTCACGTTCCAATAGCTTATTATTGGCATATAGGAAAGCAATTGACTTTCAGATGTTAGCCTTGTACCCTGCAAACTTGCTAGAATCACTTATTATCAAAGGTTTTAAATCAATGAATTAGTTGAGTATACTCTTTATCTGTCCAACAGATTTCTTGTGCACCCTTCCAAGCTATTATTATAAATTATTTAAATATAGATGCTGTGCATTATAAATCTGCACTCACACATCTATTACAGCCATCATGGAACTCTCATTAAACAACCACAAAAGAACAGTTTTATGAACCTCTCTTTGAATCCTCACTCCACCAATTACTCACCCAACTTCAGGAGACTGGTGTGTAAAATGGAGATGATAATATCTACTCCAAAAGCTTGTTTAAAAGATTAAGAGAGATAATAAATATTAAAGTGCTTTAAGACTTGTAAAGAGCCATAGAAATTTATTTACTGTAATAACAGTAGTGTAATAACAGTAATAATTATAGTATAAATACAATCAATTGAAGCCATAAACGTAAGATTGAAACCCTGATGATATAGAAAAGATATTACATTCTTCTTCTTTATGATGATCTCTGTAAATTGTTTCCTTTCCCTACTCACACAGGTAGGCTATATTCATTAAAATGATTAATAAAGACTACAGATCTGAAAATTGTTAAATGCTCATGCCATGTAATTTTAGAGTTACACTAATGTTTACTAGAAAATCTATAAAGCTTGAACACTACATCCTCAAAACACAAGACTATTGAGTAAGTCCTTAGTTCACAAACACTGAATTTTCCTTCTAACCTTAGAAAAGTGTAAATACTATGTAAACATTTCTATTTTCATTTTCACAATTAATAAAAAGTAGTAGATTAACAGTTAGAAAAAGTATACTCCTTGCATCATTATGAGCTTAATATATGTTGCCAATTTTGATGATCCTTTCTTTAAATCTGTGTTCTGAGAAAGTTATCTGCTTACTAACTTCAATATCTTGAAGTAGGTGAATTTACTGTCATATCTAATCACAAGTACAAATAAAATCTTGAATGTAATTTTGGAGTTTTGGCATGAGTCCATAATTGAATGCTCTTTCTGCTGTCCTGTGCTCAGATGCTGAGTCTGTATTTAGGGTAGAAAATGATAGCTTATCATGGCAATTTATCTTTTATCAACAATATACATTTTGCCCTTACAAAAAAAGCTTACAAAATCGTGCTTATTCGGTATCATTTGTTGGTGATTCATTAACATCTGATTTTAAACAAATAGCTCTAAATATTTACCACTTAAATGGGTTTTTAAGTATTGCCTGTCAATATTTTTCTTTTAAATGTAAATAAAATAATGTTGCTTCAATAAATTTGCTTTCATTATTTTTAAATCAATAAAATAATATATCATGCTCCATTGTTGTTGTTTTCTGTGTTCAATTCTTTTTTCTTTTAGTTTTGACGTGGTCCTGGGTAAACTGTTGTGTGCATTTCAGTATTGGTTATTCCACACAAAGATTCTTGATTGTCATCTCTGCTTGAGAGTTCAAAAATAAAGGTACCAACTTTTACTCAGGTATTTGGTTGTTTGATTTTTTTAAAGAAGGTTAAAGATATTTGTTTAAAGTATCATCCTACAAAATCAGTTTCTTGCTATTCACATCCCAACTAGACTACCTTGTCTTTCTTTAATCTTTCCTGTCCATATTCATAATATTGTCAAATCAATGACTTGGCCATATTTTGCCAGTTTCTGGTTATCCTCAGCCTTGTCTTTCTGATTTTCCTCCCCATTAAACAGACTAAGCTCCATCTGGTCATGAGGGGGCCATGAATTTTCAGAGAATGAATAAAATAAAATGCATATTACATATATGTAAAATGTATATATAATGCTTTCTAGAGAATATTCTTTTAATAATTTCACTATTAGCTCAGTAAATAAATTATCGTGTTTGATATTTTTATTACATTGTATGCAGGGTACACAAAGGTCTAGTCTTGCATTAAGTAGAACAGACTGTTTTGCATGTGGCAAAATCAGAGAGATTGAAAACCAACCTTACCCCTTGACTCACTCGAAAGTATCTCTCGGTCCCTTCTACATGATGCCTTAAATATATCATTTGTTACTTACTAGCATATAAAAAGCAAGGCTTCTGCAAAAAACTTCAAATACATTATGTGAGAGAGATGCCTTATGCACTCATGATCAGTCATTAACAATTTAGCAAGAAGTAGATAACATGGAAAGGCCATGAGAAAGTGAGAAAGATGGTGGCTAAATGTGATGGTGGTGGAGAGTTGGGGAAGGTATGGGCATGAAAGCAATGGCAGAGACAGAACCCCAGAAAGAGAGCTTCAGTAGAAGGAGAGGAAGCAAGGCTACCCGAAAACATTGTGAGGTAGTGTCTGAATGTGTCATTGGCTTTCTATGGACACTTAACTGTCTTCCAGCTCTTTTTCTCTTTGATTCAACAGAAATGTTGAACCATGGATCTATTCCCCCAGCCTCTCTTGTGAGTCTCTCAAGATAAGCTTTCTCTGCCTTCTAGGAAGGTAGGGCAGCCACAAGGTCATTTTGCTTCAGGACAGTTCGGTAGAGTAGATATATGGAGGTACCATTTTGAGGAAGTGAGTAACAACTTCTAAAAGATTTCATTTCCCTGACATGTGCCTTTGCTTGGGAAACTCTTTGAGGAGCCAGCTTACGCAAACATGGTTCTGTCACATTAGCCATATCATGTAATTTAAATTTATATAAAATGAAAACTACATTAGTCAGTGGCTGTTAAATTTTTGCCACCAAATAAGTAGGAAAAATCTTATTTTAATAGGTCAAAGAAACACGCTGAAGTGTCTGTTCTCACTCTTGTCTTCAAATATTTTGCATTTTCCAAAACCTTAGTGCCCAACACTTAGGATATTTGGTTTCTTTTCAAGAATTTATGAAACAGAATTTTCTAATTTTTCAAAATGCGCTATATTAGATCTGATTTAATTCTGTAAATTTGGTCGGATGTAGGTGTTTAAAAAGTGATATTAACACATGTCTAGCTTTTCTATCAATCTTTCTGTTTAGTAATGAGACAGTGCTAAAAATATAGTTGCAGATAACTTTGAGTTAATTTTTTTCAGTATGAGTGAGACCCCGACATTCCATATGGACTCATCACAAGAGTCTGTTTTTGCTGTGTTCTCCAAAATGAGCCTGTTAAATGAGCCCTTAATTTTGTTTAGAAGCTAATATTAATTGTCTGGGAAAATGTGGATTAAACACTTAAATAAAAGTGCATTTGCTAAATGTAACACAAAAGGTTGCAACTTACTGTGCTTGGGTAACATGCATGTGTTCAAAGTAATTGACTGAATAATTTTTGGAGCTAATTTTGAAATTTAAGATCTTTTGCGTTGGACCAAAGAGTCGTGCATGCATTTGCTTAAATTGCTGAAATAGCTACTTAGTCAAACAGCCTTCCTAACCAGATGAGTCATTTGTTTGCTTCATTTCTTCTTAAGACCTGTGAGGGGTTTCCAAGCTGTCCCTCTTGGAACAGATGGAATACTCACAGGAGTCCATCCCTATAGCAACCACAGCTGCACCGGGCAACCAGCGCTCTACTGATTTCCAAATAGCACGTGAGGCCACTGGAGTCTGCAAAACCTTCCTTCCACCGACTGAGTTCCCTGCTGATGCTATTTGGATAATGTCTAATTTGCCCTGCGTTTCAGAGAAGATGGCTATCTTGCATATAACTTAAGAGAATCCCCCCCAGCTAAAAATAGAATTATCTTAGGAAACACATTTTTTCTAGGTGTTTTCTCCCTTAAGTCACATATTCTAAGTACTTAACTTAAGTCATATGAGATTATCTGCTATAGATAAATCTATACCATAGACATGTGGCTCATTTGATTATCCTATTGGCAAAACCATAGGCCATGATGGCACTTTCATGAAGATTTAGCAGCTATCCTACAGAAATCTGAATGAATTAAGTTTAATATTGAGTGCAGGCTAGGCACTCAGGGGAAATACCAGGGAATTCTTTTTGGGTTGGCATGTCCCTGGCCAGACATTTTGCAATGTTTTCTTGGTGATTGTTTAGAAATCCCATCAGTAATTTTGATAAGTGCAAACGAACTGGGATAAAGTCATAGTTGGAACTGTGCGTTACAAAAATTTTTAATTATTTGAAGGTAATCAGCTTAGTGAGTTTTTACAGTGCATTCTTCTTTTGGGTGTAGTGACAAGTATCTAGGCTGAGTTTGTAGTTTGAAGGAGCATACTGGTGGGAATGATTTCAATAAATCAAAGCATTTGACCTGTATTAGTGCAAAAGGTGTAGTGGCTATGACTGAGGCATCTCAGCTTGACGCTATGGCATGACTTTGTTTTCACTAATATCCACAATTGTCTAGCCTTTTCCTGTTCTTCCTCCTGAACTTATCTGAGCTAGTGTGAGGATAAAAAATAATGGAATAGAATCTGTATGAAGGCCACATGTGCTTTTATTTTTTTGGTGAGGAAGATTGGCCCTGAGCTAATGTCTGTTGCCAATCTTCCTCTGTTTGCTGAGGAAGATTGTCCCTGAGCTAACATCTGTGCCAATTTTCCTCTATTTTGTATGTGGGATGCCACCACAGTGAGGCTTGATGGGCAGTGTGTAGGTCTGCACCTGGGATCCAAACCAGTGAAACCTGGGCCACCAAAGTGGAGCGTGTGACCTTAACCACTATGCTACCAGGCCAGGTCCCCCAAATGTACTTTTAGCATCGTGAATTCATGTATCATGACCAACACTATTTTACGGGCAGCTGGTGAATGGAAGAAGCCTAGGGGCCAGATAGAAGCACATAAAATCTCCTGCTTCTCTCACTATAGATTTAAGCCTTTACCTACCCCAAAGAGTAGATTAAATATTTAGAGGTTTTCGAGAATAATCTCCTTCAAAAAGCAAGTTTCTATGCTGTAATTTAAGGTTATATGGAGTTTACAACAGTTTGCTGAAATGAAAAGAGGTCAGTCTCTCATTCAGCTAGTCGCCGTGTAATTCCAAATAAGCACGTGCTTCCCATCCTACAGCCCACATATCAAGGTGGCAGATGGGATTTTCATTTTCTCTATGGTTTTAGTGTCAGATAAACACAGCTTTCATGTCGTGTACACACTGCAATATGACTGCACATGGTTTCATTGAGAGTTTCATACTTATAGGGTAGAATTATACCATAACATGAAATCCGAAAGGCTGGAATCAAGCATTGGGCCAATCTTGAATTCCCTTCAAGGAGGTTCTAAGCTCCTGGGAGTGTGCACAGAGGTGCTCATTATAACATGATTTTCTTTGTAGCATGGACCATTCATGTGAACCTTGAGGATTACATTACAGGGAAGCACTGTTTTTCTGGGAAATGTTTCCTCCCCGGAGAATTGTATCTGCCCCCCTCATGCACATTCGTCATGCCGCCAGCTGTTCTCTGTTGTCATCACTTGCAGACTGCAGGCTGGGTCCACTCAGGAGTGACTCTCGCCAGGGTGAGAGGTAAGCAGAGAGAGCTGCCACTGAATCCACATCTCTACTTTGTTGCCACTGCTCTATAGAATCTTTACTTTTGCCTGCTTTGCCCCAGGCTATCAACTATTTGGTTGACTGGCTGGTTGTGCATGCTTGACCCTCCAATCTCCCGCCCTTGCCTTCCTGCATTCCCTCAAGTCCTAAGAGTCTGCAGTTTGCTGAGGGTACCTGGATGCCTCTGGCTTTCCTTTTTCTTAATATCTATGGCCTCTGTCTTTCTCTGCCTTATCAGGCTTCTTACCAGACTGCTCCCTGGAACCTGCATCAACTCATGTGCTTTCCCTTAAGCTGCACCCTCAGTGCCACACTCTCTTCCTCTTTTCCTGTTTCCATCCATAGCCTAGAACAAACAGACTTTGACTAACTAAGATGACAACAAAAACCAAACATTGGAGCAGCTTTGAATTGCCAGGAGTGGGACTCAATTATCATGCACATACTGTATCATTAGAGCTTGTTTTCCCGAAGAGAACTTTGGGAGGTGGTGACTAAATTCATTATTTAGAATAACTTTCAGTATCATCAAAGCATTAGTCACTTCAGAAATCTGGGTGAATCAGAAGAGAAAAACTAGTAGCTTAGGAGTTCCAATTAAGTTCTTTAGAGAGTCAGATAGAGTAAATGAATAGGGCTTTTTTCTTCATGACTAGAATTATAAAATTGTCATTGTCATCTAATGAATCAGTTCTCAGTTCTGGATAGAATATAATTTTCAGTGTTTAGACTTTGTAAAAACACAAGTTTTGGGGTTGATTGGGCATATGTATAAGGCCACGCATACATAATTATATACATGATTACGTTAGGCGTATATTATTATATTTTCTTTATCCTCACTTAAATTGGACAGAATTTCAAATTGGAAACTCTTTGTCAGATTTGTAGAATGGGCTCTGAAAATTACCTGCAATCTTCATAAAGAAAACAGAAACAACCAATCTACCTTTTAAAAATACTTTAAGCAAATGAACAACTTTTCTCCTGGTGGCATACTTGTGTTTTTCCTATTAGTCCACTCTTATGTACATATATTTTCTTCCCATATCTCTGAAGACTGTAATTTGAGACACAGAAGCTTATAATACATGAAAAAATAGATTTTCTTAACTCTTTCCCCTCGGCCATTGTACTTCCTGTCTTTCTCATTGCCTTGGGTGCTCCAGAGTTTACGTAGCTCTGAAGTCCCTCAGGCTGAACAAAGATACAATGACATCTCCTGAGCCAGAATCATCTCCTCTTTCTGTTGACAATATGAGTATGTGTGTTCTCAGCTCTGACATCTGCTCTAGCTGTTGACTCAAACAGCAGCGTGAACCAGTTGGTTTTAGCTCTACTGTCTCCCTCCATGCGAGAACACTAGCATCTATTGGAGTTCACGGTTAACAGGCATCCAAAATCATGAGTAATCATAGTGAGGAATTGCTACTATGTGTAGTAATTTGGTGCTAGGAATACAAAGTGAGCACATGATCTCTGATCATCTGGAGCTTAAAGTGTCTGGATGATAATGAAATGTTAATTAAGTAAGGACATAGATAAATGTAAAATTAGAAGCCAAGTTCAGTGTTCTAAGGGAAGAGTTCATGGTCCTCAAAATACTTGAGAAGGGAAATGCTACCCTGAGAAAGTGACATTGAGCTGAGATTCGAAGGATGAGGAGTTAATTGGGGGA
The DNA here is from genome assembly GCF_021613505.1 of Equus quagga. Lineage (NCBI taxonomy): Eukaryota > Metazoa > Chordata > Mammalia > Perissodactyla > Equidae > Equus > Equus quagga. Next base: position 45,433,452 of record NC_060283.1, on the reverse strand, counting down.
AACAATGGGTATATCAAAGGTAACGCAAGCACCCAAAGGAGCAGGTTCTAAGGCCCTGGGGTAGGAGTGAGCATGGTTGGTAAAATGAACATAAAGAAGGCCAGTATCACTGCAGCACAGAAAATGAGTGGGAGAGAGCACAAAACAAAGGTCAGGTGAAAGTTCGTGAAAGTTAGATGCATTAACCAGGAACATAGAAGCCACTTTATGCATTCAAGATGCGAAGGGGCATATGTGACATGGAAGAGCTTTGGAAATAGCTTTTTCAAAATGTGGACACTAAATGTTGGGGAAGTTTCTGTCAAAGACTGAAGCTTGAAGCACTGACACACTGACACGGGTGGTTCTCAGAAGCTCACTGGTCTGTAAAAGAACCAGAAGCAGGGATTTTAGTTATTTGTACATCAATGTTCATAGCAGCATTATTCACAATAGTCAAAAGGTGGAAACAATCTAAATGTCCATTGATGGATGGGTGGATAAACAAAGGTGCATACACACACACACACACACACACACACACACATACACACACAGGAATACTATTTAGCCTTGAAAAGTTAGGAAATTCTGACACATGCTGCACTATGGATGAATCTTGAAGCCATTATGTGAAGTAAAATAAGTCAGTCCAAAAAGGACAAATATTGTATGATTCCACTTACACGAGATGCCTAGAATACCAAATTTATAGAGATAGAAAGCAGAATGGCTGACAGGCTGAATGGGGAGAATGGGGAGAGAGAAATGGGGAGTCAGTGTTTAATGGGGACAGAGTTTCAGTTGGGGAGGATGAGAAAGCTCTGGAGATGAAAGGTCGTGGTGGTTGCTTAACAATGTGAAGGTACTTAATGCCACAGAACTATATGCCTAAAAATGATTAAAGTGGTAAATTTTATGTTCTGTATATTTTACGACACACACAGAAGGATATTTATGAGTCTGGAAACAATAAGAGGTGGAAAGGATTCAGCGTAACCCTCCGAGGTGGTCCCGCAGACATGGTAATTATACGGTCTTCGGGCCAAGGGAAGGCCAATAATCTCACACAGACGAGTGAAGGAGAGGCTGTTTTTGTAGACAAGGAAAATTCAGGACAATCTGGGGGTAGGTCAGGATTATTAGACTCATTGAAAAACGCCCATTCCAATTATTAATGTCCCATTCTTTTTCCATAAATGACTTAACTTTAACATAAGAAGACTATCAAGGCTGTAACTCAATTTGCATTGTAATTCAACCACCTACAGGATCAGACATTAGTTTCCAGAAATCTCACATTGCAGATTCAAGATATAAGGAATTATTCCAAGAAAGTCATATAATCTCTATGAGTACTCCACTCTGGGCTGTGAACTGAGAATGTCAATCCTTGAGCTTGTCAGTTTCTATCTTCAAGTTCTCAAGTGCACTTATATGAAGCCACACATATTGCAACAGCTACTTGGTCTTCTAAAGCCTTGCCTTATGCCGGCATTTGACTCCATACAACTAAGGTTATAATATAAACAGCTCTTCTCCCACTTAATGTGAGGGACTGCCCGTGTCTCATTGGAGTGGATACTGTATCTCTGTGCTCCACCCAGATTTCCTCTGCATTCTCTTCTACATGCTGTAGGCTGTTGACTGTGAATACCTGTGGCTCTCTGCCTGAGGACTTCTCTGTTTTTCTTCCTGGTGCAGAAACATTCGGGGCAAGCCAAATAGACTGAAAAATCTATGCTCCTGGAAGCAGTCTTTGACCAAAAATGAATGGGCAGTTAGTTGATAAAAATTCCAGCATCTTTCTTCAGTTGGGCTTACTCTCTGTGACAATATACCTTGTCTCTAGCACCTGTCTTGTTAGCACTGTTGAGCTCCAGTTGCTCACAGCAGCAAAGTCTTGGTAAAGGACTTTTTAAATTGCCTTCCTTCTCCTTGCTCTCTCATTTCCCCACTTTCTTGACAGCATTCTTAGGATCACTTCTCAGATTTACCACTTGCATTTAAATATTTATCTCAGGGTTTGATTCTGGGAAAAACCAAAGACACCCATGTTCCACTGGCAATGAGGTCATTACTACCTTAAATCTAATCAGACCTGAGAAGCAATTTTAGAGTCTCATCTTTAAGCTTTGTCCCCTGTAACAAATTCCAGGATATCAACTTGTGTGAATCAGGATTTGGTCAGGAAAATAGACATCGCTCTACATTTTGTGGGTCTGAAATATAGGTGTGTACGCAACCACTGGAAGGGCTAAAGGGTTAGGGACCACAGAAGCTACCATGAAGGTCAGGAAAGCTGCTGCTGAAGATCAGGGAAAACATCACTGATTCACTGAAGGGTGGGAAAAAAAGATAACTGCTTTCAAGGATTTCAGCAAAGCATGTGCTTTTCAAGAGCTCTCTGGAAGCTGCTGTTACTCTCATAGCTGCCCATGCTTCTGTGGCCACAACCTCAGGAGAACGATGGATTTTCCTCTCTTCCGCCCTCAGAATCTTGCACGAGTGCCTGTCACTCACCAGCTAAGCATGGAAAAGGACTCCTGGAAATGTGGCTCCTGGACCCTCTTCTTCATCCCAGGCAAGTTCTTGGAGGCGGGTGGTAGTGATGTTGAGTTGTTACGGGGCCATCTGGAAAGAAGCAAAGTCTAGAATGTGAAAGGCTTGGTGTGAGATTTTAAACATTTTTGTTTTTATTCCAATAGCAACGGGAAGACATTGACAGGTTTTAAGGGTGTGATATGATCATTTTTGCATTTTCTTATCCTTGGCTATAGGGTTGAGTTTGGGATGGCAAGAAAACCAGTCAGGAAAAAATATAGCTCTAGTCTAGGAAAAAGCTGATGGCCATTTACTCGTGCAGAATAATGACGATATACAGGGTGAAGAGTTATCTCTGACATAAGGGTAAACGGACACTGTGGTAGGCTGAGTTTGCAGATGTAGGTGATCAAACTATGATAGCTATTGTCTATGTTGTCATTCACTAAGGTAGAAAATGCTAGAAGGCATCCACTTTGGGGCAGGGTTGCTGGTTTGGGGGTAGGTTATGACTTTGGTTTAGAATATGCTGAATTGGAGGTGACTTTGAGGTGCTGTGTGAGGATGTTGAACAGGCCACACACTCGGTCACACTCTATCCTTTAGAAGGGCTTGTAAGGGAGCCCAATGCCTCTTGGAAGTTGCTCATGGCTGGAAGCCCTCAGGGATGGTAACAATGCCCAGCAATTGCTTCCGTGTTCCATGTTAGCTCCTGAGGGCTGCGGAAGCTCTCCTTTGTTATATTTCTAAGAGCGGTAGCTCCCAAGAGCCTCTCTTTAATGCCAGGTGGTTATAAATTCTCTCTCCCTTTTTTTTTTGTGGGAGGAAGATTGGCCCTAGCTAACATCTGTTGCCAATCTTCCTCTTTTTGCTTGAGGAAGATTGTCGCTGAGCTAACATCTGTGCCAATCTCCCCCTATTTTATGTGGGATGCTGCCGCAAAGCCACAGATTGGCTTGACAAGCGATGTTAGGTCTGTGCCCGGGATCCGAACCTGTGAACCCCAGGCTGCTGAAGAGGAGCACGCAAACTTAACCACTATGCCACTGGGCGGGCCCCTAGAAATTCTTGACAGTGGTTTTATATAGTCCCAATTATTTCTTCGTCACAGAGAGATTTTGCATAATCATTGACTGTTAGCTTGATGTTACTCCCTCAGACACCCTTGTGAGGCAGCTACAGTGGAGCCTTGCTGAGTTGTCTCCAGGAAGCTGTTCATGCAAAGAAGAGCCACTGCAAAACACTCAAGTTTAACTTAGGAAAGTAAGACTATAGAATATGATGTAGTTCTGTAAAACATTGCTATTCTCTCCGCTCTTTTGTTTTATACCCTGAGTCAGGCTGGCTCAGGTAAACTGTCATTGCCCCAGTGGTGCTGCCCAGGGACTGAAATGAGAATATTTTCTTTTCCCCTGGCTTTATTAAGCTTAGGTAACTAAGGAGCCTGGCAAATCCATATATAACTCAACCTCCCATGGGCATGGGGCATGCTCTATTCTATCCATGGGGTACAGAGTGATCCAAATTTCTCACCTGTATGTAAACTCCTAGGACAACCCTCAAATCATATAAAATTTTAATTATTTACAATTCTGCTGTAATAAAGATTTACCTCTTTCCCCCCATTTATTTATTTACTCGATTGTTTGTTTATATCAGTGTGGACTTAGGTACATTTACTCCGTGTGTTGGCTTATAACCCAGTACTACATTATTTTGTTGCACAAATTATTCCAACTTTGACCATTGGAAGTTCTTTTAGATGGACTCCTTGTCCCTATGAAACACCTTCATCTTCTTGTTTTTTGAGTACTTCCTTACTTTCTGGTACTACAAGATGTTCAAGGTTCATTTACGCTTTCTGTGTCCCAATCTTAGAAGCAGCCATTTATCTAAGGAGGCTTGGTTCCTTTCATTGGAGAATGGTATTTAGACATCAGGATCTGGGCAATGGCATCACTTTCCTCTGCCTGAAGTGCTTCCTCTGTCTTGTCTAGCAGTGCGGATCTGCTGGGGATGAATTCCATCAGCTTTTATACATCTGGGGGTTCTTACCTTGGCCTCTCAGAGTTTTCTCACATACACATGCTGATCAATACTGTGCGAAAGACCGAAGGAAACCTACCGGTCTCCAGAGCTCTGTCTCTGTGCAGCTCTCTTCTCTGCATGTAGCTGTGTCCATTCTCACAATCTGCCCCACAAATTCCAGCTGCCCTGGTCTTACAAATTCTCAAGTCAGTTTGCTCAAATCAGAGACTGTCTCTGACTTGGTTTCCGTTTCTTGCTCTTCAGCGTATAACACTCCAGGCAGTAATCTGGGGCAATCAGAGGGCTTCCCACATTTCCTTCCCCTCCCCCAGAGATCACCAACAGGAGCTGCGTTTTGCTCAAAAACTACTTGTCTGAAAGTAATTCTGAAAACTACTGCTATTTGTCTGGCTTTCTATTTGTTTAAGGCAGAAAGATAAGTTGGGCCCCTGTTGCTCCATCTTTGTTGGAAGCATAATTTCTTCTGCCTTTTATTTATATTGTTTTCAATGAAGATATGGAATTTTAGAAAAATATTAGCAAGGATTCTTGAAAGAGAAGATTTAACTAAAAATTATAACAAATATCTCATATTTTATTAAACAGAGCCACAAATAGTCCATATTTTGCCATTGTGTAAATTAGAAAAAGACATCCTTGCATATGAACACTTTACCTTCAACCTATAAGAAATTGTCATAATATTCAGATTTTGCTAGCCTAAGACCCATTACTGCTATCTGCTGGGAACTTTCCATCATGATATAAAAATCTATGATATCTTCAATATAAATATTATCGGCCAAAGTTTTTTAGTGTTCACACTTCACAACTTTCTTTGAGGTCTCAGAAACATTTTGGAAGTGAAGAAGGAGAGTAGTAGGAATTAAAAACATGCGAAAACGTTTGTATTTTCACCGGAGGACATCAATAAATCTGAGTTCACTTTTACTGTTCATCACAAGGTTGAACAATCTAAATGTTATTTGTTAATTAAAGAATAACATAGCATAACTTAAAATTCTCTGTGAAAAGTAAAAAATCAAATAAAATTATGCCTTTTGCCATATATAGGATGATATTAGGAAATTGCTATATAAAGGAGAATATTAGGAAATATAGTGGTTAAAAAAAACCTGGAAAGTTGGCGGTTAAAAAGTTGGCAGTTATAATAATAAACATATCAGTTATCACAAGAAACATGAGTTAAGCCCTCAGTTTAAAAACGTTAATTTGTATTAAGCACAAAGCAAAGAGAGAAATCCCTTGCTGTTCGTAATGAAGAACACTTAAAAATTAAAAGACAAGAAAGTTGTTGAAAGAATAAGTAATGAATATCTATTGGCCACAAATAAAAACCATGTAGACAGTAGGTGACAAAATGCTAAGTAAGACAAAGAGGATTGTGTTCTACAAAGATAAAAGATACAAATCTCAATAGAAAATCAATAGTCATGATTTTTTTTGTACCAAATAAAGTATCTTAAAATAGATGATAAGAACAGTTAAAACCCAAAGGTTTGATGGGTTAGATGGAGAAAATGCGTACAGAGTAATTCAATATTTATTTAGTGAATTTAATAAATTTATTTAATTCAATTTTATTTAATGAACGTATATTTTAAAACTAGATCATATTCTATTATCAAGAAGTCTCAATATATTTAAAAATTTGGAAATTTTTATAAACCCTCTAACAAAATATGTTAAAGCTCAGATTAATGTAAAAGTTCGAAACACTTTAAAAGTTCCAGCTTTTCGGAAATTAGGCATTCAAGCAAAATGGTCTTTTTTGGTAAATAAATAATAAGAATGACAATGTTGCATATCAAAACTGAAGATTAAACTAAATTCTCAGGAAAACTAGTTGTTTTCATGATTAAACAAGAAAGAAATTAATGGAGTAAATTAAAATTTTAACTTAAGATAGGAAAGGAAATTAAGGCAATCATAGAAATAATGGAAAATCAGAAATTATAGAATTTGAAAATGGAAAAACTGAATTTATAAATAAATAAAAAAGCTTGTTCTTGAAATAAATCTTACAAAAAACCTTTAAAAACTTTTAAATAGTCTAAAAAAAAAAGTCAAAATGAAATGTACTTAAGATTTAGAAGGATTTAAATATAAGTGTAAGTGAGGTTTTTAAATGTAAGAAAATGCTATCTTGAAATCAGCGCCAATAAATTTGATAAGATGAGATTGCTATAGATGAAATTTTCTTCCTGGAAATTGTGAACAAATTTCTCATCCCATCCAAAAATAGAAGCTTATTAAATTGGCAAACTAAAATTAAATTTTAAAGACAATACACATCCCTACAGAAGTTAAAAGAAATCTTTAGAGATCTCTATTTCCAAGACCAAAACCTAACTGAATGCTGTCTGCAATGGACTGAATGTTTGTGTTCCCCCAAAATTTGTGCATTGAAATCATAACCCCCAATGGGGTGATATTACGAGGTGGGACCTTTCAGATGTACTTAGGTTGCAAGCGTGTGGCTCCCATGAATGGGATTGGTGACCTTATAAAAGGGATCCAAGAGAGCTCTCTTGCTTTCTCCACCATGTGAAGATACAAGGAGAAGTGAGCAGTTTGCAACCCAGAAGAGGCTATCGCCAGAACCCCACCATCCTGTCACACTAATGTCAGACGTTCAGCCTCTGGAACTGTGAGAAAGAAGCGTCTGTTGTTTATGAGACACCCAGTCTATGGTACTTCGTTACAGCAGCCAGAACAGACTAAAATACTAGCTCAAAGAGAGAGAGGAGGACGGACAATTCACACAGGAGAGGGTCAGAGCGACAGAAAGAAAGAAAGAATCAAGGAGAGAAAGAGAAATTCAGAAATCCAGAAAGAAAACATCACTCATCTTCCAAATTAATCTATATCTTTATTTTAGTTTCATTTAAAATATTATTGGAATCTTAATACGAATAAGGCTTTAACAAGGTAAATCTACATCTAAAAGAATAGTTAAATGAGAATAACCAAGATAGTGTTGAAAAAGAAGAGAAATAAGTAGACTATTTTCCACAAGAGGGATAAACAAGACCAAGACAAGTTAGATATCATGCCCAGTCATTTGTCTTGTCCCTGGTAAGGCCAAGATGCAAACCAAGACTCTTTTTAACTTGAAATCTGCAGCTCAACCCTAGTGTGATGTGTACAAATGTGGTGGATGTGGTGATGGCTCCCAAATCAGGACTGAGCAAACAGCTAGGGGAGAGTGGGCCTGAGTAAGCTGCTTCACAAAGTTTACACCTCTGCCCCAGGGATAGCCCACATCCATAAAGAGTTAATGTAGGGTACAGAGTTAATGTAGGGGGGCACAGTCAATATAGAGGTACTGGGTCTCTCCACCTCTAGATGACACCTCTATGTGGTCATCCTAGCTGGGACACACCCCTCCACCTTGGGATCATCCTAGGCAATTTTGCAAATGCATTGCATTCAACTTCATCCTCTGCCCAACTTTTGTCCTCTCATTCCTTAATAGGTGTGATTTCAGCAAGCATTCCCCAATGAATTTCCTGCATGTAAATCTTTGTCTCAGACTCTAGATCCTGGGGAACTCAACCGTATCTATTTGATGCCTAGTGGTTCTAGGAAGCAGATTCAAAACAGGAATTTAGAGCTGGATCACCCCTTGCCAGCAGACAATGCGGATCGCTTCACTGATAGGTGCAGCACTGATGGTCTTTGACATGCTGCAACAGATCAGTTGTCAAAACATTCCCCGATGATGAACTGGAATGCGATGCTGGGGAAGGTGATGCATTGGCTGCTGTAATATCTCATAGGCTTGAGAGGTTTGGTGCAAGTAGCAATTATTAAGACAATGGAATCAGTAGATTGATTGATTGGACGATTGATGTACGATTGATGCATTGGACAAAGACAATGAAGAGCTGATGCTGATTAACCAACAATTTAAGATAAAGTGTGAAAATTAGAGGATGTATTTGGCAACACATAAAGAGTGATTTCGTCATGGAGGTGAAGGCCAGAAAAAGCTGAACATCAGACCAGGATATAACTATAAGAGTAGCAGAGCTTCAGAGAAGGTTGAATTCTCATCATTAGCAAGTCTGCTATTGCCAAAGTCAGGGTTATGGTTGGGAACGTCTGGAACCTGAGAACTGGGATGGGGATGCCTGAAATGATGATACCAGAACCTTGAAACCCCAAAATAGCCCTAAATTCACTGGGTCTGCAGAAATGGTCCACTCCTACCAATTACAGTCTCCCCAACCTGCTTGAGGATATAGAGTCTGTTGCCTTGCGAATCAGGATCTACCTTCACCTCTCCTCCTGGATGCCAGACTAATAACTGGGGTTATCACAAGATAACCTGGCCAGTGTACTTTAGTGTATTCTGCTAAGAGAGGAGAAGGGCTGTTTCCTGAAAGAGCTTCAGAACCTAGTCAACATAAAGCAGCAGGATCCAAGAACATATGGATGGGACTGGATCCTGAGGGAGCTGGACCAAGGTGGTGGGTGAGAGGCAGAAGATAAAGTTTGGTAAGAGAGCATTTGTTAATATGAGAACACTCTCTTTGATACAGAATTTTACACCCTGGCAAAGACTCTGGGAAACAATGCAATTATGCTGCTGTGTTGGCTCTTGGAAGCTTGGAGAAAATGAAGACTTGCACTAAATGAAGAAGAAATGCCAGAACTGCTCCTTAAACAACAGAGGAAGAAATACAAAGCCCAGAGAGGTGGCATGATAGAGTGAATATACTACATAAGGGCAGAAATCAACTATATCCTGTGGGAGTGCCCAGGGAACACTCTATTTACCATAAGAATGTGCTGATGAGAGAGACACCATTAACAGGGAGAATCTCAGTGGTGGCTCTCCCCTATAAGTAGGGGAGATGGTAAGAGATGCTGTAACAGATCTGGGCTCTCTAATTAAAATGGAGTAATGCAGTCCCAAAATAATAAAGGCAGGTGGTGGCACTTAACCCTCAGAAGCAAGGTGCAGCAAAATCAAAATGGCAGCCAGGTTGTCCTGCCCTGCAGAGAGCTATTGAGATGGTTAGTAGAACATGGCTTTGCTTAGGGCAAAATAGATGGGAAGACAAGAACTTTGTTCAATATATACAGCCTAAAGAAATCAATGATGAATAATAAGGAAGCTGAGGGCAATAAAAATTTATAATCATTTCCCCAATTTCTAACTTGGGTCAGTTCTCAGACTCAAAACCCACCGATGGAAAAGGAGGCTGGGTCCTCATTCATCAAATTAGCAAAGGAGATGCAGCCATGGACTCATGTCCAAGGTCTTATCACATAACACACCATCCAGAAACTGCTGGCCTGATAGAACAATGATTCATCTAAAATCTTATTTTTAATAAAACCATGTTGTAGAAAGTAGGACTGGTTTTCTTGAGACATGACCTTTATAATTACAATTTTACTTTAAAAATTTATAATTTTCTTTGTATATTTTTATTGCAAGCAGGAGAAAGTAACTCTATCTCTCTTAAGCATAAAGCAAATTTATTGGTGGATATGTAGAAATTTACAGGAATGAAGGAAAAGCAGAATATTGTTTGGAAATAACAGGAGTTGGTAATAATAAATTTAGAGGATCTCAATATAGAAATCATCTGACTTTATGGCTCTAATGCCTTCACTAGAGGCATCAACTCCCTATATTTCTCCAGAGCTTAATTCAATATGCTCAAATTTCGAAGTGCCTGGGAAGGGAGGCCGATTGCTATCACTTACGTCATGTTTCTGCATCACGACCTCTATTAGGCAGGAAGAGGTATGTTCTGTCAAAGTCCCTGGGGTTCCTTTTGGTTCTCATTGTGGGAGAGCACTGTGATTTACCACGTAAACAAGACAACACACAATGGGAGGGATGTAATTCCCCGAATGAAATCACGCTGCTAATAGTCAACGGAGAAATGGAGGCTAGATGACTAGAAACGCATCAACTTCTCTTTGATATACATTTAACCACTCTTTAAAGTAACCATTCAATTATTTCTGGTCAGTGTACATGCTGTCAGACATATTGATTCAAAAACAAATCCTACTTGTTTCTATAGAACCATTTTCTTCCTCTCCGATCCGCTGCTTGGAGGTGGGCAGAGTCACTCTTCCATTATTGCTTCCACTGGCCAACCTCATGTTGACATCCCCAGCAATGCTGCCTTCTGAAGGGAATGCCCCACAGTTGTCTCTGGTGCCAATAAGTGCTATGGCCTTTGGTTTGCCAGAATGGCAGTTCATCATACAGAATCTTCATTAAGTCAAAATTACGTAACAGTCCATGACAAATTTTTTTGACCTTCTTTCCATTGGAACTTTTTTCTATCACTTCATTATCTTCTTTCCCTTGCAAGTGATAGAAAAATGTGCACCTGGACACTGAAGAGATGCCGGTTGTGAACTAGCAAACTCTTCTTCAAACATTGCCCTGATGGCTTCCTTGGCTTCTTTATCCTCCTTTCCTCTTGTTGTCATTCTCATTCTTTGTAGAAGTCCTTAATCAGTTCCTTCTACCTATGGCATGAGTTTCTTTATCTGTCCCCAAGACCAGTGTAAATAAATCAAGTTCCCCTTATTTTTATTACAAAAGAATTCCTTCTTGTACAAGGAAGTTTAATAAGGTTCTCTTAAAAATTGTTCATTGCTGATTGAGGTTCAATTCATAAACATAATATCTGCACTCTAAATTTTAGGTAAAGTCGAGTCTACTTTTATGGAATAACCTGAAAAACAATAGTAAGAAAATAGCAAATAGCTGGCAGGAAATTATTCAAGCCATTCATGCCTCCCTCCCCAAGCCAGTTTCAAGAGAATAGTGAAATAGAGTTTCCTGATAGGAAATGTGTTTTGCTGAAGGACAATGAAATCATGCTAAACTTAATGAGAATGTTTTTAAATTGTTCCTATTTTCTTTTTCAGGTGATACTTGAAACACATTTATTCTATTCTCCTGATACTATGACAGGAAAGAAATTGTATTATTACTTCTACTACCTGGGGAAAAATAGCTGATTAGCTAGTTTTGACTTTTAGACTATTCTCGAATCATTTTCTTAGAGCACATTTCTCTACCTTATTTTCAGTGACAGAGAAATAAGGCCATTGCATGATTTCCATTATCATTAAGGACTCTTCTAATGATTTGATGCCTGATGCTTTTAATTTTTATTTTAGAAAACGCACCTACTACTGAGACTAAGTCTCTTTATTGTTCACTGTAAATTTCCCCTGAGGCTTTTGTTTTAGTTTAAAGAGGCATGAATAAATAAATAAATAAATATTCATAGTACAGTTAAAAATGGACTGAAGTCATATTGACATTTATGCCTCCAACAGAAGAATATAAGTGAATATATAGAGTGTTTACTATATAATAAAATATCAGTAAAAATATCTGATTAAAAATAGAAAATATAAAATGCTTGAGTGACTGAACAGCAAAATTTATATACAAAGATAATTGAGAGAGCTAACATAGTATGCAATTAACATTTGCATGACAACTTTTAAGCATGACAATGAACACTTTGGTTTCTGATATACCTGTTATTTTAGTGCTGGAATAATTAAAGTTGATAATTTAAGAGCTTAGTAAATTTATTAGATGATTTAATTTAGCTAATTAATTAATTTTTATTTTTATTTTTGGTGAGGGAGATTGACCCTGAGCTAGTATCCATTGCCAATCTTCTTCTTCTTGCTTGAAGAAGATGGTCCCGGAGCCAAGATCTGTGCTAATCTTTCCTCTGTTTTGTATGTGGGCTGCTGCCACAACATGGCTTGATGAGTGGTATAGGTCTGTGCCTGGGATCCAAACCCGTGAACCCAGGCCACCTAAGCAGAGCATGCTGAACTCAACCACTATGCAACTGGGCTGGCCCCAGATCGTTTTATCTTTAATGAACTGTCATCAGTAGGACCTGGGCTTTGGTAGTTTTTCCAGTTGTTATGATGCATATGAGTCAAACTAATTCCTGGTTCATGCCAAATTTATCCCCCTTGTGGTTAAATGAGAAGATTTGTGAGATAGCTAGACACAATCAGGAATATAGTCCATAATTATGAAGTAAAATTGAGGAAGCTGGTGGATGAAAGAATCAAGTCCACAGCCCCAACATACTGATGCATCTTCTATAGATCATTTGGTAGAGCTGAGACCTTTTTCAAGTGGAGAATTTCAGGCCAAGGACTATGAGACTCATTGCTTGATCATTAGCCACTGAGTTCTTATAGGTTGCTTCCCACATTTCTGCTGACCTTGCCCAGACATAGTAAAAAGAATGCTACAAGAATGTGTAACTAAGACACTTCTCTTTTCTCATCCATCTTTTTTTCAAAACTTAAATTATATCATGTCATTCCCTTGCTAGATACAACACTTCCTAATTCACTTAAAAAACTCCCCTAACTCCTTACTGTATATCAAGTATGGTCTGCGTATAAAACTATCAATAGGTTCTCTCATCAATAGGTGGCATCTGTTTTCCTTACACTTGAACCTGGATTATACTTGTGACTAGTTTTGATCAATAAAATATGACAGAAATGACATTGTGCCTGTTCTAGGCCTAGGCTTCAGGAGGCCTAGTACCATGTAAAGCCAGCCACCAAAGAATTCCAACTACCCTACTGCAGAGAAAGGCCTTGTGGAGAAAGAGAGGCCTTGGTGGTTGAGAGACTATGAAGGGAAAGAGAGAGAAGCCCAGACAGGCTCTGGCTTTTCCATCCACCTCAGCTGAGCCACCAGACGTGACAGTAAAGCCTTTTAGAATCTCCAGACCCAGTTGAGCATGTGGAGCAGAGAAGAACCATCCCCACTGAGCCCTGACAGAATTTTGGAATTATGGGCAAATAAATGCTTGTTGTTAATGCAGGTCAAGGAGAGTTGGAGTGGTCTGTCACACAGTGATAGATGACTGATGCACCACAGGCTTCTAGGCTCTACCTGCTCTGACCCCAGCCTATCTCTCTAACCTTTTCCATCATTCTTCTCTAGTTCAAGGGTAAGAAAACTACAGCTTGATGCCCAGATCCTGCTTTTATAAATAGACTTTTATTGGAATGTGTGTTGTCTATTACTGCTTTCATACTACAACAGAGAGTTGAGTAATTAAAACAGAGACATAACCTAAATTATTTACTATTGGGCCCTTTACAGAAGAAGTTTGCTGATTCATGCTTTAGCTGGCCAAACTACTCCTACACTGGCTAACTTGCACTTCTGCAAAAACCGTGAGCACTTTCCTGCCTTAGGGCCACTCAATGTACTATTCTCACAGCCTGGAATGCACATTCTCTGGCTTCTTAGATGCCTGGTTCCTTTTCATCCTTCTTCTCAGAGATCAAATATTGGCTTCTCTGGGAGGCTTTTCTGAGCCATCTGATTCAAAGCAGCCCCACAGCACCCATTCCTGCACCCTCCAAGTTATTCTACAGTACTTTATTCTGTTTATTTGCTTCATAGTGCTTATAAAAAACTAAAATGATCTTCTTTACATATTTATATCTTTATTACTTTTCTATATCCTTCTACCAAGATAAAGATTTATAAGTATAGGAGAGTGACATCAACAAGATAGTGAAATAGGTGGTTCCTAACTTTGATGCTTCACACAGAAAATGCAACTAGTAATGTCCATTGATAAGATGCTTTTGTAAAGGTCCCAAACCTGGGGGTAAAACTGAAGCAACTTCTTGAACCACAAAACTGAAAAAGACTGCATTAAAAGAATAAGAGGAATGGTTTCATTTTACTGCATTGCCCCACCCCCAGGCTGGCCTCAAGGAGGTCCCCCTGGGCCTACAGTTTCCAGTGGAAAAGAAGAGCCCAATGTGGGCATCCAGCTTCCCTAGCATTTCAGGACACTTCTTGGGAGGGCCAAGTAGATATTTCCTCATGGGGATCACTGGGGGAATCAGCTAGAGACAAAGAAAGGGGGTAGGGCTCAGCAATGAATGTGCAGACCTTCGTAGACCACATTCCTAATAGAGATCCCGAACAGAGATCACAATCAGTAATAAAAACTTCTCAAAAAATAAAAGCCCAGAACCACACGATTTTGTGGGAGAATTCTATCAAACATTTAAAGAATTAATACTAATCCTTCTAAGAATCTTCAAAAAAATTGAAGAACACTTCCAAACTCATTTTAAAAGGCCAGCGTTACCCTGATACCAAGGCCAGATAAACACATTATGAGAAAAGAAAATTATAATGTCCCTGATGAATATAGATGCAACAATTCCCAACAAAATTCTAGCAAACCAAATTCAACAGTACATTAAAAGCAGCATGCACCATGATTAATGGGACCTTATCCCTGTGGTGCAAGCATGGGTCAACACAAACAAGTCAGTAAATGTGATACATCATATTAATAAAATGAAAGACAAAAATAATATGATCAAAAATAATATGATGCAGGAAAAGGATTGAAAAATTCAACATCCTTTCATGATTAAAAACTCTCAACAAACTGAGTATAGAAGGAATGTGCTTCAATATAATAAAGGACACAGATGACAAGCCCATAGCTAACACCATACTCAATGATGAGAGGTTGCAAACTTTTCCTCTAAGATCAGCAATAAGACAAGGGTGCTTGCTCTCACCTTCTATTCAACATAGTACTAGAAGTCCTAGCCAGAGCAATCAGGCAATAAAAAGAATAGTAGAAGATCCAAATCAGAAAGGGAGACGTAAAATTGTCTCTATTTGCAGATGGCGTGATATTATATATATAAAACACTAAAGACTCTATCAAAAAACTGCTAGAACTAATCAATGATTTCAGTAAAGTTGGAGATATAAAATCAATATACAACAATCAATTGCATTTCTAGACACCAACAATGAACTATCTGAAAAAGACATAAAACAACTCATGTACAATAGTATCAAAAACAATACAATATTTAGGAAGAAATTTATCCAAATGGGTAAAAGATCTATAAATTGAAAAGTATGACATTAATAAAAGAAATTGAAAAAGACATAAATAAGTGGAAAAATATTCTGTGTTCAGGGATTGGAAGAATTGATATTGTTAAAATTTCCATACTACCCACTCGTCTATAGATGTAATACAATGTCTACCAAATTCCAATGGCATTTTCTACAAGATCAACATACAAAGATCAATCATGTTTCTGTATACTAACAATGAATTGTCTAAAAAAGAAATAAAGGAAACAATCCCATTTACAATAGTATAAAAATCAATAAAATTCTTAGGAATAGATTTAAGCAAGGAGGTGAAAGAGTGATGGAAAACTATAAGACATTGATGAAAGAAATTGAAAAAGACACAAATAAACGAAAATAAATCCCACGTTCACGGATTGGAAGAGTTAATGCTATTAGAACGTCCATACCACTCAAAATGATCTACAGATTCAATGCAAATTCTATCAAAATTTCAATGGCATTTTTTTACAGATATAGAAAAAATAATGCTAAATGGTGGGGAATCACAAAAGACCCCAAATAGTCAAAGCAATTTTGAGAAAGAACAAAGCTGGAGGCATCATGCTTCCTGATTTCAAATCTTGTTATAAAAGTATAGTAATTAAAACGGTATGGTACTGGCATGAAAACAGACACATAGACCAATGGAACACAACTGAGATCCCAAAAATAAACCCATGCACTTACGGTCAACTAATATTTGACAAAGGAGCCAAGAATACTCAATGGGGAAAGGATAGTCTCTTCAATAAACGGTATTTGGAAAACTGGATATTCATATGCAAAAGAATGATTTGGACCCCTATCTTACACCACTTACAAAAACTAACTCAAAATCAATGTAGTAAAGGTCTTAAATGTAAGACCTGAAATTGTAAAATTCCTAGAAGAAAACAATGGGGAAAACCTCCTTGACATTGGTCTTGGCAATGATTTTTTGGATATGACACCAAAAGCACAAGCAACAGATAACAAAAATAAATGGGTGGAACTACATCAAACTAAAAATCTTCTGCAAAGCAAAAGAAACAATCAACAAAATGAAAAGTCAATCTATGGAATGGGAGAAAATATTTGCAGACTATATATCTGATAATAATGGTAACACCCAGAACATGTAAAGAACTCATACAACTCAATAGCAAAAACCCAAGTAATCCAATTAAAAAATGGGCAAAGGACCTGAATAGACATTTTTCCAAAGAAGACTGAGAAATGACCAAGAAGTACATGAAAGGTGCTCAACATCTCTAATCAGGGATGCACAAATCAAAACTCTAATGAAATATTACCTCACATCTGAAAGAATGGCTACCATCAAAAAGATAAGACAGAAAAAGTACTGGTGAGGATATGGAGAAAAGAGAATCCTTGTGCACTGTGGGTGGGAATGCAAGTTGGTACAGAGACTATGGAAAAGAATATAAAGGTCCCTCAAAAAATTAAAAATAGAACTACCATATGATACAGCAATTTCACTTTTGGATGTATATCCGAAGGAAATTAAATCACTATTTCAAAGGGATATCTACACACCCCTATCTTCATTGCAGCATTATTCACAATAGCCAAGATATGGAAACAACCTAAGTTTTCCATCAATGGATGAATGGATAAAGAAAATGTGATCGATGACCTATCATCTGTCTATCTATCTATCTATCTATCTATCTATCTATCTATCTATCTATGCATCATCTATCTATCTATCTATCTGTCTGTCTATATCTATAATGGAATATTATTCAGCCATTAAAAAGAAAGAAATTCTGCCATTTGCAACACGAGAATGAACTTTGAAGATATTATGCTAAGTGAAATGTCAGACAGAGAAAGACATACTGTGTGATTTAACTAATAAGTGGAATCTAAAAAAGCCAAGCTCATAGACAGAGAGTAGATTGGTGGTTGCCAGGGGCTAGAGGATGGGCATAATGGGGAGCTGGTGGTCAAATGGTACAAACTTCCAGTTATAAGATAAATAAGTTCTGGGGATCTAATGTACAACATGGTGATTATATTAACAATACTGTGTTGGATACTTGGAAGTCGCCGCGAGAGTAAATCTTAAATGTTCTCAACACACACACACACACACACACACACACACACACAAAAGGTAGTTATGTGAGGTGATAGATGTGTTAACTAACCTTATTGTGGTAATCATTTTGCAATAAATACATGTAACAAATCATCACACTGTACACCTTAAACTTACATAATGCTGTATCTCAGTAAAGGTGGAAAAAATTGAGATCATAAAAAAGTAGAGCTCTCCTGTTGCAAAAAAAGATTTATGGGTACAGGAACTTTGATTTATTTTATTCTGTGTCTTCAGTGCCTAGAAAAATACTCAGCAAATGAATGAACGAGTGAAAGAAGAGACCCAAAAAAGACTGGTTACTACTTAATTGTAAGAATAAGATATTAAAAATAATATAGCTCCCTACCTCTGCAACTGATCTGGAAGCCCACGTGGTACACATAATTTCCCTTTTCTCTTCACTCTCACTGCTCTGCTCTTGCATCTCTCAAATAGTGTCAGCAATTTCATCCTTTCCTACAGATTCTGCTTTCTACAGGACGTAGGCTGAGAGTCTAAGAAAAGACTGGTGTTTCTTTTACATTAATAATTCAACATAAAAATTTATTATATTTCAATATAAATCCCCACTCAGGCATGTCTATGAAAACTATTCAAAAAGTATATCATTAGAGAGGTATGGTAAAATATCCGGTCTAGAGGTGAAGTGTTTGTGTTGGGCTATCAAGGACTAGAAATACACAGGAAGAGATTCTAGGAGCCAGAATGTGGAAATGTGCAGTGCATTTGGGGGAAAACCAGTGTCACAATAACCTTAAGTTCCATGTTAAAGATAAAACATCATCAATAACAGAAAAATACACACACCAGTTTGAACAAATATTTTTATCTTAGTAGATATATAATGCACCATCAGAAAATAATTGTTTATATGTAATTTCTTTTTTTTTTAATTCCAAGAATAAGTAAAATTGACTTGGAAGTAATTCTTGAAGTTTTGGCCTGTAGTTGGTTGTTATTCCCAGAAAAATGACTTTCAGGACCTCTGTGTTTCTGTTCCTTATACCTCCACTGCTTCTACTCCCACTCTCTTCCGTAAAAGTTGTATTACTGATTTTCTGTTTCCAGGATACTAATTGTCTAGTGG
Organism: Equus quagga; assembly: GCF_021613505.1. NCBI lineage: Eukaryota > Metazoa > Chordata > Mammalia > Perissodactyla > Equidae > Equus > Equus quagga. The sequence goes on along the minus strand of NC_060283.1, from coordinate 45,414,726 downwards.
GCTAGAACATTGTGCATTCATACGTTAGTCTTATAATGTGCTTGGCTCTGTTCCTTTCTACCTTTGTAACTGCAGTAAATTCATCCCAGGCTTGCTTTCTTGGAGCAGGGCCTTCCATGTTGTTGGCAAGAATGTGGAAATTCAAGTCTGGGCTTAAGTGGAAATAGACACTTTAGGCTCTCAATATCCTAGATTATTAAACTCTAAGATTTGGGTGTGGATTTAGGTCTGGAAGGAGACCTCATGGGCCTCCAGCTTCTACCGCTTAAGTTCAGCCTAGTTTGTCAGAGTTCTTCATTGGACTATAGAGATTCAGAAAAAAGGAATTTTAAAATGCTGATTTTCATTCATTTCCATTAGTTCCTGTATGCATATTTCCTTCAGGATCTTTGAGGATCCAGGCTACAATCTGGGGCAGGAACTGGCTATTGCTGGGTGACCTGGACATAGTAATGTCTTAATCCATCAAAATCTCACTCTGGTTTCTAATATTTGCTATAGTTTCAGCTGGCCTAGTGCATTTACCAAGGGCGGTAATGGTTGAGGAGCAATGACCACACGGAGAAAGCAAGAGTTAACCAATCATCTCTGGTGAATGACCTTCTACTTCTTACAGTTAGACTCTGATGTCAATCTGAAAAAAAGGACTCATTTTTGGAGGCAGGGCAGGCTTCTGCCCAAGTAACAAGTGGAGTATCTTATGCTTCATAGTAGGCACTGCTCAACATATGCGAAATTTTAATGTGTGAGTCTTATACTTTTTTAGATTATTAGTGCCAGACCAGAATAAGTGATATTAGATCAGCTGCTTCATTATGCTCCTTAGTGTATCAAGTATCTAGAACCTTCTTGGGATTCATGTGGCTACAGCATCCCAGAATCAGTCCCACAGCTTGTTCTTGAGTTGGGTCTTGTATGTTTATTGGATAAATCCTTATCCTGGCTATGGATATTTATTATAAGAATGTATGTCATTCTTTTGGATTTAGAGGTAGAAAACCTCAAGGAAATCATTGCAATGACAAAATTAAACATGATCTTTTAAAAGGCTATATCTGGAACACCACATTTCTAGTGCAGTGTTGTCCAGTCAAAATACAATGTTAGTCACATATGAAATTTTAAAATTTTCTAGTAGACACATTAAATAAAAAGCAAAATGTAGCAGGTAGAATTAATTTTAGCAATATATTTTGCGTAACCAAATATATCCAAAATGTCATTTCAACACGTAGTCAATATAAAAATTGAGATATTTTAATCCTTTATTTTGTTCTGTTTTTGAAACTCAGTATGCATTTTACGCTCACAGCACATCTCAATTCAGACTAGCCACATTGCAAGTGTCCATCCACAGTTGCTAGTTTTGACCTCTTGGCCACTTTTCATTTGTGCTTAATCAGTCATCTTTCAATTCAGGAATTTTCTGTCTCTGATCCAGTGTGGTTCTAGTGAGCCTGACAATTTCAGTACCACTAGAGTCTGGCCAGTCATTGAATCCCATGCATTATCAGGAAGGATTGGTCCAAGGGGTGAGCATGGGAAGCAAGCCAGGCCCATCAGATTGCTTCTAGGGGATTTAATATAAAGACAATGAAAAAGAGAAAAAGAACGAGAGAGAGGCTGGCTTTTGTACTCTCTGCATCATGCTTCACTCAAGTTAGATTCTCTTTTGGATTTTCCAGCTATTTAGTTATTTATTTATTTCAAATTGTTCAAGTTAGGGCATTTGATGTTGCTGGTTTCATATCCTTCTAGTTATGCTACTAACAAGTCTTCAGTGTATAATCCATCTGGTGATCTAGTTTACACAATACAGCTGGGCACAGTAATAAATAAGAGCTAGAAGTGAATAGGAATTATTCAATGCCCTGATCCATCACCAGTCACGTGTCTGGAGACATTCACTGCTAACAGGACTCAGTGGATACATAAGAGCAGGATCCTGTGTCAGGTGGTGATCTTACAAGTGTGAAATGGAGTTTCTTGATTGTTCACTAATCTTGCTTGTGTCAAAGGAAGAGCTGAGCTCTAATTCACTTAGTTACACTTGTGTGTTAATGTAGTGGTCAAGAAAAGATAAACATTACTAGGATATTTGCACCAGAGAATGATATTCATGGCCACTTAATGTGTTTCTATTCTGCTCTTATTTCCAGCAGGCAGAAAAGTTGGTAAGCATTTGTCATCAGACGCTGTCTGAGTGACTAGAGTCACCGTGCTGGGGGACAGAGCAGAGTCTAGAAATAGATCAACATAAATAAGCCCAACTGATTTTTGACAGAGATGCAAAAGCAATACAATGCAAGAAAGATAGCCTTTTAAACAATTAGTACTGGAGTAATTAGATGTTTGCAGGGAAAAAAACTGACTATTGACCTAAACCTCACACTTTCTGCAAAAATCAAGTCGAAATGGACCAAGGACTTAAATGTAAATCACAAAACCATGAAACTTTTAGGGAAAAAATAGGAGAAAGTCTTGGGATCTCGGACTAATCAAAAGACTTGGAATCTTTTTTTTTTTTCCAAAGATTTTATTTTTCCTTTTCTTCCCAAAGTCCCCCGGTACATAGTTGTGTATTTTTAGTTGTGAGTCCTGCTAGTTGTGGCATGTGGGACGTGGCCTCAGCATGGCCTGATGAGCGCTGCCATGTCCACGCCCAGGATTCGAACTGGCGAAACCCTGGTCCGCTGAAGCGGAGCGCACGAACTTAACCACTCGGCCACCGGGCCTGCCCAAAAGACTTGGAATCTTAAAACTCGACACCAAAAGCATGATTCATAAATGAAAAAAAAACTCCACCTCATCAAAATTGCAAACTTTTGCCTTGTGGAAAGTCCTGTTAAAATGATGAAAAAAATCAGCTAGGACTGGAAGAAAATATTTGCAAACCACATATCTGACAAAAGACTAATATCTAGAATATATAAAGAACTCTCAAAATTCAACAGGAAAAATAAGTAATCCTATTGGAAATGGGCAAAACCCACAGACATCTCAATAAAGAGGATATACAGATGGGAAACACACACGTAAAAAGATGTCCAACATCCTTAGCCATTAGGGAAGTACAAATTGAAAGTACAATGAGGGATTACTATATATCAGAATGACTAAATAAAAAATAGAGACAATGCCAAATGAATATGAGAACATGGAGAAACTGGATCACTCATACATTGGTGGCGGAAGTGTAAAATGGTACAGCCACGCTGGAAAACAGTGTGGGAGTTTCTTCACTAAACGTGCGAGTACCACATGATGTACTCTTGGGCGTTCATCCCAGAGGAATGAAAACTATGTCCACGCAAAAAGCTGCAAACGATCGTTCATAGCATCTTTATATGCAATAGCTAAAATCTGGAATCATCCTAGATGCCCTTCAACAGAGAATGATTAAACAAACTGTGGTACATATATACCATGGAATACTGCTCAGCAATGTAAAGGAATAAATTATCGATACATACAACAACTTGAATGAATTTCAAGGCAATTATGCTACCTGAAATGTTGCGTGTTGCATGAATCCATTTGTATAACATTCTGGAAATGGTAAAATTTTAGAAATAGAAAACAGTGGTTACCAGGGATTAGGGAGAGAGGCTTGGGGTGGAGAGAGGAGGATGTGTTATAAAAGGGCAAAATGAAGGGGGCTTGTAGTGATAAAATTGTTCTGTATCTTCACTGTGTACGTGGATACCTGAACCTACAGATGTCGTAAATTGTGCAGAGTTAAATACACACACACACAAGTACACTGGTGGATTATATCAACGCTAATATCATGGTCATGAAGGTGTTACTTTTATTTCTTTTGTGGACATTGTCTGTGTGTTTATCTCTGTGGACAAGCTTGTGAAGATGATTGCCCCGATCTGGAGCGGAGTTTGAGTATTCTTGTGCCTCTCACTATAAAATCATTTTAATACCATAAAGAGCTCATCCCAACTTTAAATTAGTTATCATTGAGATACTTTTCTTCAAGTTTGAAAATTTCTGCCACTGTCTCTGAATTCACATTGAGATACTAATAAAAAAACAGCATATAAAAGATTTTTCAGATTGGCCATGAATAGTCTATATGAACTGGAGAGAGATTCTGTGTAGGATTTGTGTATTTCTTGTAAACGCGTTAATTTGGCTCAATCACCTCCCTCGTTATGAGCTCTATGTACTTGATTCCTTTTAGGTTGCCCATGTGTGTGTTTGACTCGTTCATGAGGAACAGGAAGAACAGACAGAAGCCACACTTTACAACAGCAGTCTACTGACTGCTCTTTGTCACTTGAGACAGAGAAGATGGAGAGAATCAAACAGTGTTCTTTGATCTCCTCCATCTCCACTAGTCATTCATTGCTAAGCACTTTGCCTTAACAGGTGTGTCTTCACTGCGGAGCTGTGCCAACACCTTTCTGCTTTACAACATCCTTTGCTTACACAAGCCATCAGGGCGTTCCTGCCGTTCCACCTACCTACCTGGAAACCCAGGTTCCTGTTTCCAAGGATGACATCAGCAAGACAACAGGTAATATTTTAGTTAATGAAATCTCATTGATTCTGTAGCTTCAAAGCAAACACCTACCAGGTCAAGTTTATTTAAGATCCACGTTTTCATTCAAAAATACCACTGCAGCCTACTTTATTGGGGAAAGGGTTGCAAATGAAGACTATTGCTGACGCTGTGAGAGGGAAGTGGTTGTTTTCATTGCTTTGACATCCTGGGTCTGATTAGAAGAAGAGGAGAGAGGACAGCATGGAATAGCGGTAATGTACGAATGTGATTCCTCTTTGACCGGGAAATACCATAGAGAGAGAGAAAAAGTGGTATCTAGAACTCAGGACCTGTCAGGTGAGTCCTGAGAGAGAACGCGTTTACGTTTCTATTTCCTGAATTGTTGTATGTCCTAAATTTATCTTTCCACTTTGCAAATCCTGTATTTCCCCCCAAGTTGGTGATTATCAACTCTAGCTGCACATTTGGGGATGCCTGGGGCACACCCTGAAAGACCCAGATTTAATGGGTTCTGAGACCCAGATTTACACACCTCATACGAGCTCTCCAGGTGACACTGATTTGCAGACAAGCATGAGAAAGAACCCTGCCCTGCCTCCTGGAGGCCCTCTCCTTAGTGGGGCTGAAAGTTCAGATGCTGACATTTAAGAGGCTGATCAGGGAGATGATAATGTGCCAAATTTCAGGCAAGCTGAAATGGAGCAACCATATTTTTCTTGGAGTTCTACATTTGTATTAAATTCCACATTCCCCAAAATGTCCCACTCTAATGGAATGATACTCTCCCATGCCCCTTAAGTTAATTTTTATTGTACTTTGTGTCTTCAAGCCCCCTTGGTCTCCATCATGTTTCCTCTTGGTATGACCAAGCATTGGTGTATATCACTAAATCAAAGAGCTAATTTGTGAGCAAAGAAAAACTCTAAGAATTGCCCTAGCCTTTGGCAAAATGCCAGTGGCACAGGTACTATTGAGAAATTCTTTTATAGAAAAACTTACAGTCTCCATTATTTAGCCCCCAAGAGATGGTAATAAGGATTTGATAAATAAACCAGATAGGTTTATTGGCACCATGTGAATTATCTTTTCTCTCAATTCACAGAGCTTAAGTGGCAACCCCCTACCCCACCCAAGGTTTTCAGAGAAAGAATCCCATAGATGGTTCTTTATGCTCATTGGTTGTTGATAATGAAATGCATCTTTTCTCCTTTTTGGACAAAAGACTTGCTAATTGCCTCATTTTTAGATTATTTGGATAAGACTATTAAAAGCTGATCAATAAAGAAATTTTCAAAGCAGAATTTCAAAAGCAAGGTGTGTGCCCTTTTACAAGAATGGAGTAGTACAGCTTTTCTGGATCAAATGTCCTTGTCATTTGAATAAAAGAACATCTTTTCTGTCCACTTGAGCAAATTGAATTGAATTGAATCCACCCCCTTTTGATCTTGGCATTTTCAAAGTCATGAATAAAGCATTTTGCTGGGGCAGAATGAGATTTCTGCTTTCCAGACTTGACCTATGAAAGGTCAGAAGATAGCATGCCAAAATTAACAACACATTTAAAAAATCTACTTATTCGTATTTCCTATTCTCATGACTTTAGCAATTGGGGTGAAAGGAAGTGAACCTGAACTTACAGAATTAATGAAAACTTTTTTATTATAGTTTAGAACAATCAAAACTCAAAACTTCTTAAAAGATCTTATTTCACTCCCTGAATACCTGTATATTTGAAACAGAAACATAAGAAATATATATTAAAATATAAACTTCATGTAAAATTAAATATAATCATTCGTATTACTATTTGAATTTATAAAATTATATTACAGTTAACCTATAAGTATATGGATTTTAGCCAATTATTGTATTTTATTCTCATCATAACCCCAGGGAGAATTCAGAACAGATCCTTTTTTACTGAGATACATTATGCTTAGAAGATTGTTTCAGTTACAAATATAGTGCAAGATTTTTACTGCAAGTAATAGGCATATAGGGCCAAATAAAAGTTATCTTGCTCCTAGTCTTGAAATAATTTTTCATTTGCATTTTGAAAGACAACTTATTCTTCCCTAGTGGTTCCAAATTTTATTTGTACAGTGAAACACCATCATTTTATCTTGTAAAATTGAGAAATAGACAGGGACTGGCCCAGTGACGTAGTGATTAAGACCATGTGCTCCACTTGGGTGACCCAGGGTTTCACCAGTTCAGATCCTGGGTGTGGACATACACACCGCTCATCAAACCATGCTGAGGCGGCGTCCCACACAGAAGAATTAGAAGAGCCTACAACTAGGATATACAGCTATATACTGGGGGGCTTTGGGGAGAAAAAAATAATAACTGAGAAGCAGGCATCATTTTCTTACCCATAAAGCTTATCAAATTTAAGTAAATCCAGTGCCTAAAGCATTGTTAAAGAAAAGATGAAATGAATGAAGAAATGTCTGAATGAGGTCAGTGACCCAAATCACAGAGTGAGTTCAGCGAGGTGGTACAGGCTTCTCCCATTGACTCTAATTCCCAGTTCATAGATTTAGGGCCTCCTGTACCCAGGCCTGGCTGGAGCAGCTCTCCTGTCTCTTGCAGTATTTCTCCAAGTAGATCACAGTTGCCTGTAAGAGCTGCCCACAGGGTTAAGAATGCTTAACTGGCAGCAAGCTTGCATAATTTACGATTAGAGGGTGATAAACCAAGCTTTTGTTTTGGGGATGTTTTTATAATTCAATGAAAAGTCTACATTATCTCATTAGCGTCTCACGAAAAAACGGAGATTTCTTTCCCTCATTCGCTGACTCTGTGCTCTTTTATTGGTGGTTAGTAAGTAGGAGTGGTTGAATTTGATTCATCCAGAGTCTTTTGACCAGTCCAACTGGTTCAAGACTGGAGATCATTTGAGTATACTCACACCAGAAAGCTGGCAGTTAATCTACTTTTCAGAAATACTGTATGTAATTACTGGTCATTTGGGAAATACTGAATTTTATGCTGCCTAAACACTAGTTTTCCAGAAGGTTTTAGTTTTACTTTTGCTTACATAATTGCACGTCAGAAACTTGGCATGTGGGTCCAAATCTGTATTAAAGCTTTCTGGTTCTGTGATAGCTGGATAAATGTATCAACAAAACTCCCACTTTGCTTTGCCGACTGATTCCGCCATGTTAGTGTATAAGATTTCTCGTTTCATATGGCTGGGAGGGCAGAATTAAGTTGCTTCTTGGAATAAAACAATGGCAGAAGAGAAAAGTCCATTACTGAGTTGTTGCTATAAAACAGGCAATTCAATGTGTTTAAAAATTTTGCACAAATGAAGTGGCATTCAGATATTTTAAGACAAAAACGTTTTTATATCCTATGCATGCAAAGAAATACCCAAGTGTTTGCTTATTTATCAGGAGGATTATTTTCAATTGTGAGATATTGTTACAAAAAGTAACTGAAGTTTGTTTAGTATATACCAGGACCTCAGACCATCTTAAATTTAAAAGTAGATACCTTAAATTAGTAAAAAATAATTATCTGTTATTATCACAGGATTATGTGGAAATGGATGCTTAAAGCCCTTGAAATATTTTACTGTCTTTAATAAAATAAAACAGATATTTTGAACTGTTTCGCAGGAAATCATTTTCTGAAATAAATAGATACGTAAAAGTAAATGCCAATTTGGTCCTTCTCCACCTAAATTAAGATGTCCAAATTTCTAAGCTCTAACTTCCTGGTTTTCTTGTATTAGTATTTTTAAATATAGGGCCATATTAAAATGAAAAATCAAAGAAATTTCTTAAAAATAGACATATTTAAACAGTCTTAAAGATTTAATCATAAATTATGTATGAAATAAAATAAATGGCATTTTTTTAAATGCCAAAATGAGATGCTATCATACAATGGATCCAAAATTCAATATGGTGGTGCTGAATTTCTAGGCTGCCTGTGGAAAAAGAGTAGGATAGAAACAATGGACAATTTGCTGCGTCCAGTTCTAGAATTATAACCTTGGACAGAACACTCAGGGAATCAACTTAAATTACAGTGACAGAGCAGGAGAGAGAAAAGCTTTTAGGTTTTGCAGATAGCATTTATTATACTTAGTTTTGTCAAGAAATGAGATATTCTACCTAAGTGACTATTCTGGATTACTGAGCCTAAAATAAAATATGTAACTACTGTCAATTTAAAAATAATTTTCAGAATATTATATTCACTTGCCTACCTTTTTCAATAGTGAAAAGTCTAATCTGATTGCTCTGATTTAATAACTCAGTGCTGCTCACACGATGCTCTCTGAGGATTTCCATTGCTGTCTCCAATAAGCTATGCCACCTGCTCCTGCCATATCCCAAAATTACATTAATTCTCTTCATAGTGTGTTTTCTCTTTTAATTAATGTCAGATTTCTTTTCAAAAATAATATGGTAAAGAATAATTTTTAAAAATGCTAAAATCACAACACTCATATAAATATAAAATGAACAGTCATCGAAGATTTTATAATTCACTAGTTAATGAGGGAACCAGTAAGACATTCTGACTTGCTCAAAGGAAAATGCAAAGAATGCACACATACACAGGCAGTCAGGAATGGGGAAAGGAATTTACACAGAGTTGTAAAATCAGTCAATATCCACAGGGCCGTAATCGGTCGTTTTCCACCTCACAGGAACCTTTCGCACTATTACTCGTTTTCTACAATTTCTAAAGTTGTAAAAAAGCTCAGAGACAATTAAAGGTTGAGATAATGCAAAGAGATTGACTGGACAGGACATCTAAAAGTTTTTTTGCCCATTTCAAAGTCTTTCACAATTTTTCCCAACAAACGAAATAAAAATATTTATTACTGTTCCAGGCACTGTGCTGACAACTTTACAGGTATTAACTCATTATGTCTTTCAAAAACTATTTTATTAGTAATAACAATAGTCACTACTAATAATACGAGGAAATATTATTACTATCCCCATTTTATAGATGCCCTAACTCTCACAGGTAGCAAGTGGTAGGACTTGACCCCAGGTCATCTGGCTCCATCTTTGACTTTTATGCTATACTATCTGGTATTATGGTATTACTTGGAGCTTTCAGCAGGCACATTTAATTGTAGCTGATTCTAAAGACTTCTCAAGGATTAAAAAATTCCTTTATTTTGCTATTTGCAACAAATAAAAAGAAATGATTTCCACGTTGCCATGGAAAATCACATATATGACTCTTAAGCCAACAGTTCTAGTTACACACAATTCACTCTGCTGGCTTTGGAGTCATGCTTCTTTGGGCAGCTCCAAGCACTTCTTCTGAATGAGCAGGCTATGACTGTGTGTTAACTATTGTTTTAAATTTTAAATTACATCACTGTGTTCTAAGTAGGATCATAGGTACCTGTACTAAGTGTGGATTTCACACGATGTTGCTACATTGTAGTGACTAATCTAGACTACAATAAAGTCTGTTTCACACAGTTTAAATTGGATGGTGTATCTTAAAATCTTAGATATATTTTTAATGGAGAATAACCAAACGTAGGATGAAATAATGTACCACCCTTCACACACGTTTAATATGCTCAGATCTTTCTTACAAAATTAATAATATCAAATAAAAGTATTCTCTACACTAAAAGTTCTCAAAATGTGGTCTGTGAAGCCCTGGGGCCTTTGAAAATCCTTTAGGAGAACCACAAAGTAAAAATTATCATTTTCGTAATAATAGCAAGATATTATTTGCCTCTTTCACTGTGCTGACATTTGTAGATGGATCAAAATTCATAGCGTGTAAGACTTCCGGCAACTTAGTATGAAACAAGGTAGTACTAGTAAGGTAGAAAAAAGAGTTTCACTTAAGAATGTCCTAAATGAAGCAATAAAAATTAAAAATTTTATTCTTCATTATACATTCATTATACATCTTTTTAACATTAAGTGTGACAAAAAAGGAAATAAGCATAGTGCATTTCTGCTGCACGTGTTTGTATGTTTGTCTCAAGGAAAAGCCCCTGTGAAATTGAGTTGTCAGCCCAGTTAGACTTTTTCTTGATGGAACACCATTTTTCCTTGAAAGAATGACTAGCAGATAAACTGCATATTCAGACTTGAATGTCTGGTAGATATTGTCTCTAAAGTGAACATAGGAGCTATCTCTGTGAGGACAATCGACTATATGGTGCCAGCGATAAAGTTCAGGCTTTCATGGGAAAATAGAGTTTTCAATACTTGTATCTGCTATCATGAACTTTTTTGATGAGTCTGATGATGATATTGTTGGATGTGCTTCTAAAAATAATATTGTAAATAAAATCTGTCGAAATTTGGAAGATCTTCTTAGCTTAGGTATATCTCATGAAAAACTATAATGTGGAATAATTTAAAATCTTTGGAAATCGATCTATGAAAAGTGTAATTTTATTGCACTCACAAATAATGGTAAGGAAAATTTAGCTGCTTTGAATGAGTACGAGAAGCATGTTAATCATACTTTTAGTTAGTATTTGTGTTAGCGTTGCAAGTTGAGTGTATGAATGGAATTAAGTTCTACTTCAAAGGAAGTGAATTAGGGCTCTGAGAAAACCGTGTATGTAGGTAAATCCCAGTGGGTTCTTTTTCCTTCCTTTGAACCATTGGGTTTGAATATGTTTATTAAAAATAAATTAAGAAAGGCTGTGAAATTTGCGATAAGACTGACTGGTGGCTTTCTTTTCTTTATAAAATAAAGATGTAAAAAGTTGCAGTTTCCTTAATTTTTAACACTAAAAATCAATCACCAATTAATAAATACATTTTATTATGAATATCCATGCAATTAAGTGCTTATCATTGATGATTATTAAAATATTTAAATATTCCACTTCAAAATAACCAGTAACACAGATCTAATTTTTAGAAGACTTAAAAGAATTAGAAGGGACTTTTTAAAAAATAAGTTAAAGCTAAATCTAAGAAATGGAATATCTTAGAAGTAAAATAATTAGTAAATTTATACACTTTGAATTAGTTTGCTAAATTATCCTATAAATATGCAAATGTTTTTTAAGAGAAAAATACAGATTTGTACATAGGAAGATATCGTTGCTGGCCACAATTCCATAATGTTAAAGGAAAAAAATAACATCGACTGGATCTAATTGTAGTTTTTCTGTAGGTGAGCTTATATATCTGAAGGAGTATAAATTTCTTTTATTTTGCAGTACATTACTCTGCATTGCTGTAACTAAAACTCATAACAATTCCTTGGAAAATTTCAGATTTCTGACTTCTTTTGGAGAATTAAAAAATCTGGGACTAGAAGGCTATTTCCACTTAGCAACTTTCAGATGGATCTGACACAGGTGAGCTACCCCTTTTGATGGGCATGCATTCCCCTGGGTCAGCTCAGGTGATTCCTCATTTCTGTTCCTTGGGTGGACTCTGAAGGCACTGGTTTTGTGACAACTGTCAGGGTCTGGGTGTTCATTGGTAGCGGTTCCCACTTTGACTTACAGTAACCCACAAAATGAATATGGCCAAACACAGAAGACATCTCATGGCCTGAGGATCATGGAGGCACTCTGTTACTCCCTTCCAGAGAACCTACTGTAGGAAGCATCACTGACTGATGGCTTCCCATGGACACATCTTTGGATTCACCACAATGCTTATGCCAAGCCTCACTTCTCTCAAGCTACTCTCTGCCAGTAACTAAGCACAACAGGGTACTGGAATCTAGTCATCCTTCCCAATGTGGGATTTTTCCAAGTGGCAACATTGCCTTGGATACTCCCCATCAGCCTGGCCAAAATTTTCTGCACTTTGAAACTCTGCCTACTCCATTCATCCTTCTCTCCTTCCACGAGTATTAGATCTGCAACATGATCTGAGGACCCTTCTTACCTGCTCCTGATTCCCAACCCCTTTTCCTTCACGTATCCAGGATAGTGGCCCTCAAGGATCCCCCTACTCCTGGTATCCACACCCTTGCATAGACACCTTTAAGCTTAGGTTATAAAAGAGTGGGTCTTCTGTTTTGGGTGCACTTTCTTGCTTGCTTTTGTAATATTTCTCTCTGTCTGTCTCTGACTGCTTGCTCACTCTGAGGAGAACAAATGCCATGCTGTGAGCAACCTGTAGAGAGGCCTACACAATAAGGAAATAAAGTTTCTCAGCAATGTTGGTGAGAGACTGAGACCACCAACAACCATGTGAGTGAGCCTGGAAGCAGAGTCTCTGACCCCAGGCAAGCAGGAGATGATTATCTTCCTAGCCAACAACTGGACTGCAACTTCCTGAGAGACTCTGTGCCAGAACCATCCAACTAAGCCACGTTTAGATTCTTGACTCTCAGAAAATGTTAGATGTAATAAATACTTGTTGTTTAAAGCTGTAAGTTTTGGGGGTAATTTGTTACGCACCAAGGTATAACTAATACATGTATATTTCCACCAATAGATCCCTTGCATATCAAATTCTCCCTTGGTATCTGCTTCTTGAGGGACCCAAAGTGATAATTGTGGCCTTTCCTAGAATTTGAGAAAATTATCATTTTCCACCCCAAATATTAAGCTTTGTAATCATTTGGAGTCTCCACAACCATGTATGATATATCAATAAAGACTTCTCACCAGACAGTGCCATAGATGAGATGTGCCAAGAGGGCATGTAATTCCCTTTATTCTAATTCTAACACCATCTCTTTCTTCTCTCATTGTAGAAAGTATATCGGAGTGGAAATGAGTGAGAGTGGCATTGCTTCAGGGTTACTATTAAACTTCCTCTTGGAAAGAAAAAGAAAGATAAGAATTCACAAATGTTTGGTGCTCTTATTATTTAGAACACGTTTCTTGTGATGCATCTCACAACTGGTAGGTCAGTGCGTAGGGACACTGCGGTCAAGAAAAAATGTTAGATAGTGCTGTTAGTTATTGGTCAGCCATTATTTTTGAGGGTTTAGGGAATACTGAACACAAATATGTCCGGATTACAAAAAAGTATCCCATAAAGTTTTTCAAAATTATTTTTGAAAAGGAATTAGTCTGTCTAAACATGTACAAATCTGACCTTGAAAAGAGCTCAAAATTGGAGGTGAGCTTCTGGAGAGATGGGATTCTGGGGAGATGGCTAACTGGAGCAGGGCTAGGGGGCCATCTAACTGGGGTAAAGAGTGGTCCTTTAATGGTCTGAATTTTGGCAGGAAAAGGACATGTGCACTTGGGTTTGAGTCTGGCTCTCAATGATATCCAAGAGTGTATCAGTTACGGCTCTTTTAGTTGAAACCCAAAACAGCAAAAACAAATTCAAATTGGCTTAAGGAATGAAAAAGAAATTTTTAGGAAGAAAGTTTTGTCTGTAGGTGTGATGTGATCAAGGCTCACATAATGTCGCCTGGATCCATCCCTGGGCTCTGCCTCCTGTGGGCTGGCTCCATTCTCTGAGTCCACATGGTGGGTCTGCAGCTTCATGCTCACCACATCACAGTATCTGGTTGAACCATGGATTTCTACTCTTTTTTCCAACCACTGTGGCTAGGAAGAGTGTATTGACTATCTTCTCTTGGCTCTCTAGGTCTCCTTTCATTGTGGATCTCAGCTGCAGGAGGCTGATCTGTATGGATTACATCAACAGGCTCCCATCCCTCCTGCTTTGGTTTGAGCTCAACCAACACAGAGTCCTGGCAGGAAATCACAAGCACAGAGAAGAGCCTGTCAGGGTAATTATCCATTTGTTTCCCCTGTAGGGTCATTTTGGGCTTCCCCAAAAGCCTACTGGTCCTTGCTCTTAATATGATCCTCTGCTTCCAGGTTCCTATAGCCTCTTCCTCTCCAAACAGTTTGAGTCTATGGGTGATAGCAGCACCAATGAACCTGGATTTCCACATTATTCCTTATGGTTCTTCTATACACTTTGCACCCTTTGTAACTAGTCTGTTTGTAAATAAGCCCTCCTCAGTTTATCCTGCCTGGAGCGTGCCATCTGTTTCTGCTGGGTGTCTAACTGTTACAGAGATAGAAACTACTGATTGCCTCTGATCATGCTTGCATCCTACCCTGGGGCTAAGGGAGCTCTACTTAGACAACCCGAATAGAGAGCGAGAATGGGAGGCAGTTATGGGGAGAAGTAGGAATGGATGCTAGAGAGGCAGATGAAATTAGTTAACTACAAAGACGTTTGATCTTGTGGCAGGGAAATTTGGTGGGTGTTTCTAAGGCAGATGTTTGGTGGATTTTGTCTGTAAGGCTTTCTGGATGAGCTATCTTGTTAGATGCATGTCTGTATCCCTTTTAGGATCTGATTACTGGATCCTGCCTCTGGATATGTGGCTGGTAAAGACTGGAAAGAACTAGGCAAGTGTGCTGAGACTGGTTTGTTTATGCAAGGTAATGCTAGTTTGTGATAATGTACATACACTGTATGATCACTCATCCATGTTACTGAATTTGGGGAGAGTTAGTTCTCCTTTTATTTCCTGTAATTCTGTCACATCTGCACGTTTAGTTGAGGGTCCAGAAGATAATTAGATTTTAATTTGGGAATTTTCTACAGAAAATGATGTATATGAGCTTGGAGGATTTATCCGGAGAAATTCCCAACCAGAGCTGATCTGCGTTTTACCTTCTCTGAAGTTGGTAGCTGAGGACTGAGGCTGTCTTCCTTTCACCTGGGCACCTTGCAAAAGCATTTTTCTTCCCATTTAGCTTTTGTTCACCTTTTACTCATTTTCCCAGTTATTCTCAGTGAGTGGAGATGCATTGGATGAAAATCACTGGACTACTGGTGAGCTAATTCTGTTCCTATATCTTACTGGTAATTGATTTATAAGTCATTATAGCTAATAGATACCAAGGACAAAATGACTCAGATGTTGAAGATAATAATAACACATTTTATTAAGGATATTTTAATTATTATTTTCTTAAGTACTTTTAATTTTTTGTTATGTTATTAAGTACTTTTTGTCATGATGTGGTGCTTTGCAAACTGAATATGAACTACCAGTAAGTCTAAAATCTTTTTAGTTGGGGTTGCCAGAGGACAGAGCAGCTGAAAATTATGCTCCAGCCAGGCTGATGGGGAGTCTAACCTCAGTCAAAATTTCACATATTATTTTAGGGAAGAACACTCTATTTGATTGGCTTTCTTACTCTATGCACAACCTAGAAACAATTATTCACCCCAATGCCATGCTCAGTCTTGAAAGCTATTTGATTTGGTTGCCGGTAAATCTACTTCAGCAAAAATACAAGACAGATCAGACATTACTAGAATCTAATCTATATTTCTCAGTTCCTGGGGTTCTGTGTCAATAGTTCATATGCTCTTTAGGGGAAGTTATTCCATATTGCTAACCTAATAGCTGAGACCAAAACAATCTTTCAGGAAGCATGATGGGGTTGTTATTATAGGGAATGTCACAAATGAGTTTTAATTGTTCCTGCTGACAATTATTAGACTCTTTTCCAAATGATTTGCTCCTCCTCACTCCTTTTTAGTAAATTAGAAAAAGCTAACAATCATGTTTACAAAATTTCCATTAATCTGATGTGAGCTTTAAAAATTGACACATTGAACTTGTAACAGCTTCAATGATGAAATTTCACCTCCTGCCACCTGCCTCCAATCATCATAATTACACAGACCAACACTTCAGGGTTCTTTGATTTCTTTTCCATGATATGATTTGCTTGTTTGTAAATATTAAATATTTTCACAGATCTGGCATTTGGATCAAATAATATGTTCCTTTTTCACTAGGAGTTCAGGTGGATATGAAGAGGGAATGACAATGAACATAGAAAAGATATCTCCCTGCTTCCCAACCCCAGATTGGTGTACACACACCCTACTATTGGGGCCAAGAAAAAAGGAGGCTAAGACTGATAGGTGGCAAAAGGCACAGACCTCACTAGCCCAGGAACGAAGCCAGGGTAAACAAGGAAATCACCTTAAAAACTATCTTCAAGAAAAGAACTTGCTTAGCAAAATAAGAGTTCCAGTTCTGGGAGGGTACCATGGTTCTATGCCAACCCCACTACCTGTGGCCTCCAGAAGTAAAATACCATGGCTACAGAAGGGGAAACTGTATATCTTTGTATGTTATGTAAGAAGGGAAGGCAGAGAGGGAAGGAAAGAAGGAAAAAAATCATGGACAGCTGTGGAATATGCCAACATATAATTGGTTATTCTATATCCTCTTCTTTCTTGCCCAGTCAATGAGGAATGCATTCTTGTGTGTGTGTTAACACATTATGGTTCGTGCACCAGAAGCTTGACTGCTTCCTTGTTAAGAAGACACACTTGAGAAAGTATTACAACAGTGCCAAATATAATGTGAAACTTAGATCAAGAATAATGTTTAGTGATAAGATAGATTTTGAACTATTTTAGCCTTTATACAGTGGCATTTGATACTATGTATTTAATGTGTTTGAAAACCAAAGTCCACTCATTTAAACTATAATGAAATTATTTTCTCTTATAACAAGGGCTATCGAGGAAGGAAGCTTCTGTAATTCAATAGTTTGCTAATTTCACCTTAAATCTAGTTATTTTGGTGTTTCTACTTGCCATCCTTATCATATTGATGCAATCTTTGCCCTTATGAGTACAGCAGTCCAATTTCACATTCATGTGGTAATATTTAGAGATGAGAAAGGAGCTATGATCCGTATTGACCCACTGTTTGTTGTTCATTTAATCAGTGGGGAAAACTTTTTTGGATGCTCCCAGACTTCTCTCATGTTTATTAACTAGAGTTGAGTTATATGCCTACATATGACTCATAAACTACATAGTTTGTTGAGAGGTGTTGAAATTTATAAAAAAGTTTTTCTGCATATTTTGAAATTGACTTTTTTATTCTGTTAATACAATGAATTGCATTGACTGGTTTTCAAAAGTTAAGCCAACTTTGCATTTCTAGGATAAGCCCCATTAGGGCAGAGTTTATACTTCTCTTAAAATAAATTTTTGGATTTAATCTACTAAACTTTTGTTAAGAATTTTTGCATTAGTATGCATGAAGGATTTTCATCTGTAGCTTCCTTTTCTTTACATGTCTTTTTTGTCTTGTTTTGTTTAGGTATCGTCATAATGCTGGCCTCACCAAAAAAATTGGAACGCATTTCCTCCTTCTTAATTTTCTGGAAGATGCTGTGTAGAATTTGTATTATTTATTTTTTAAATTCTTAATGTAATTCAATAAAAACATGTAGGCCTAAAGATTTCTTTGTGGGAAAAATTTTAACCACAATTACAATTTCTTTAGTAAATAAATATATATTGTTTGTATTTTTATTTTCAATTCAAAATAATTCAATTAATTCAATTCAAAATAATTTCTGATTTCTATTTTGATTTATTCCTTGACCCTTGAGTTTGTTAGGAATATGTTATTTTGTTTTCACATATTTCAGGATTATCTACGTATTTTTAAGAAATTGATTTGTATTTTAAATCCTTTGTGATCATACAACATACTTTGAATGATTTGAATCTTATTAAAATTTTTGAAATTTGCTTTACAGTTCAGAATATGACCTATTTTGGCAAATGTACCATGTGGTTTTGAAAAGAACGTATATTAATTGTAGATTATTCTACAAATGTCAATTAGGTCAAGTTATTGATAGTACTATTCAATTCTACTATATTCGTGTTATTTTCTGTCTACTTGTTCTATTATTTAATGATAGAGGGATATTGAAATCCCTGAGCAAAACTTTGGATTTGTGCATCTCTCTGTGTTTCTCCATTTTTTTCATGTATTTTTATAACAGTTTTGTTGAGATACTATTCATATACATAAAATCCACCTTTTTAAGTGTACAATCCAGTAGCTTTTAATTATTTACAGAGTTGTGCGACCATCACCACTGCCTAATTTTAAAACATTTTTGTCATCCCCTAAAGAAAACCTGTACCTATTAGCAATCATTTCTAATTTCCCCACTGTCAGCTCCCGGCAATAATTAATATGCTATCTGCCTGTATGGATTTGCCTATTCTGGTCATTTCATGAAAATATAGTCAAACAATATGTCATAGTTTCAAAATTAGAAGGGTAAATCCAGTCATTGTTACTCCTTCTTGGTTAGGAGCCAAAGTATAAAAGTCAAATTTGTGATTTAATATATTTAAATGAAATAGGAATCTTCTAGATGGATAAAATCTATTCATTATCTATCTATCTAATCACATGTAACACACCTGCACTATATTTTTGCTGCAAAGATTGCAACTTGAAAAATATTTTAAAACCTCCTATAAATTTGAACATAAAACTTTATATTTATCATAAGCAAAACAAAGAAATTTTATATGCATCTGGCAACCAACATATTGAATTAGAAAGTAAAGAATTGATTTCATGTAAACTCACCTTCAACAAATATAAACAGTATGTCAAATCTCTTAATTCCACCGAATGTATTCAATGTGCTTAAAACAATACATAAAGCTTACTTTCAATTTTTGCCTTTCAGCCAGATGTTTTGGCATCATGAAGCCAAAACTCTAGACTGATTAAAATCATGACGAACACAAGGACTCTTTTGCTTTACAATATCCGTCAAAGGGAATTATGGCAAAGAACAAACTGGCAAAAATACTTCCCAAAATTACAACAGAAAAAGGACTGACACTTTGTAGAAGAGATTGTATAAATAAGTTCATCTACCAGAAAAATATTAAACTTCATTATCGAAAAATGCAAACTAAATCTGACAATGAGACACTTTTTCTTTCTTAGTTGATATTTAACCTATTATTTATAACTTTTACTTTATTTTGACTATATTTCTCTTATATAATTTTACAGCATGAATTTTGTTTAGTTATTTTAAATAATAAGAACCATACTTTCCCTCTATAAAAATTAAGGGTAGAATTTGAAACTGAATCTAGAATTTAGCGTTTTGAAGTACAGATACTAAATCTAATTTAAAATCTATCAAAGAAAGAAAAGAAATGGAATGTATCCTTTTAAAATCTGTATTAAAAATATTCCATAAGTGTCTTAGTTGTGTTTACCGGTAATTGTGTGATATATCAATGACAAAATCTGTCTTTTTTTCTTCATTGTTTCTAATTTGTTTAATTATTAATATACTAAAAATCATATCCTGATATAAATTATCCCCTAAATATTTTACTTTGTTCTCTAAGAAAAACATTTTAAAAATAATTTTTAGCGTTATGTTTTTGTGGTTTTAACCTTTATTTCCCTAAGGACCATGAAGCTGAGCATCTTATCACATGATTGTTTGCAATCTGTTTATCGTCTTTGTTGAAGAGTCTGTGCAAATCTTTTGCCAATATTTTTTATTGATTTATTTGTCTTACTATTGAGTAGTAAGAGCTGTTTATATATTCTGGATACAAGTTCTTATCATATGTGTGTTTTGGAAATATTTTCTTCTAGCCTGTTGATGTTTTCACACTTTCTTAACAATGTCTTTTGAAGGGCAGAAAATTTTAATTGTTGATGAAATCCAAGCTATCTTTTTTCTTTTATGTCTCACACTTTTTGTGTCCCATCTAAGAAGTCTTTGCCTAACCCAAGGGCGCAAAGGTTTTATTGTATATTTTCTCTCAGAAATTTTCATAATTTTAGCTCTTGCATTTGGATCTATGACCCATATTAAGTTAATTAATATACGGTTTGAGATAAAGATTTTAAAAATATTATTTCAGGACCATATGATTAAAAGACTCTCCTTTCCTCATTGAATTTCCTTGGCATCTTGGTCAAAAATCAGTTGAACACACTTCGTAGGTCTGTTTCTTGACTCTCTATTATGTTCTATTGATCTGTATGGTTATTCTTATGCCAAAAGCACAAAATACTGATTTCTGTAATCTCAAAATCAGGGAATATGAGTCCTTCAACTTCATTCTTCTTTTCCAGAATTGTTTTGGTAATTCTAGTGCTTTGCATTTCTATAAAATTCAGAATAAACTTGCCAATCACCAAACAAAAAAACCCTGCGGTTTTAATTGATATTGCACATCTGGTAGAATGGCTAAAATGTAAAAATGATAAGAATACTAAGTGCTGATGAGGATGTGGGGGTGACTGGAACTTTCTTGAATTGCAGGTAAGAATAAAAAATGGTACAGCCACACTGGGAAAGAAT
Source organism: Equus quagga (assembly GCF_021613505.1). Classification (NCBI taxonomy): domain Eukaryota; kingdom Metazoa; phylum Chordata; class Mammalia; order Perissodactyla; family Equidae; genus Equus; species Equus quagga. The sequence goes on along the minus strand of NC_060283.1, from coordinate 45,394,102 downwards.
TTGGCAGCTTCTTATGATGTTAAATGTGCACTTACCATGTGAAACAGCAATCCTACTCCTTGGTAATTATTACCAAAGATTTGCATGCAAATGTTTATGGCAACTAATCACCCAGAACTAGAAACTATCCAAATGTCCATCAAGTGGTCAATGGATATGCAATTTGTGGTGCATCTAATTTGGGGAATAGTACTTAGTGATAAAAAGGAATAAACTACTTACACATACAACAGCATAGATGAATCACAAAACATTGTGATAATTGAAATAAGCTAGGTGCAAAGGATTACATATTGCATGTTTTCATTTATGTGTCATTCTAGAAAAGGCAAAACTGTAGAGAACATAAATACAAAGTCAAATAGCTGGAGTAGGGAGAGAGAATTGCCAGCAAAGGGGCAGAAGGGAACTTCACAGGCTGATGAAAATGACATGGACTGATCGTTGTGGTTATGACAGGGCTGTATATATTTGTCAAAAATTTCTAAATTGTATACTTCAAAAGGAAGAATTTTATTGTATGAAAATTATGCCTCCATGCACCATGACAAAATAAAACAAAACAAAACTATTTTTCAGAAAGACCAATCAGTTAGCATCGCCTGCACAATTTATTCTAGACTTTATTACTCTAATGGTGACATAAGCTACAAGTGCCAGGCTTCTTCGTCAATATAGGAGTTAAGAAGGGCCTGGTATTGAAAACATGGTGAAAAGACCCTAACTCGTCTCCTTTTCTGTTTTCTGTCGGAAATAGATGTATATTCTTATATTCAAATACTTCCAATTTTTTTAATGTGATGTGTGATGTAAGATTTAATCAGTATCTTGTTTCTACATAAGTAATTTTAATAAATCATTTAATACCAGTCCTTATATTTTCTATCAACTCAAGTTAACTTGCTTTAAGAGAGTATTCATTACAAACTTTGAGATGGATTTTCAAAGTTCTCGTCGAGTATTCCCTATAGATTTCTTGGCTTACATTTAATTTGAAAGCTGGGAGATAATTTATTCTCAATGAAAATCTTGTATATTTAGTTGGTAAGCCTTTTGAACACATTCACAAGTATATGAGGAACATGACCTTTGCAAAACAAACTATTGTCCTCAAGAGCTTTTGATCAAATGGTATACTGTAGCCATAACAGCTGCCATTTAAACATCTTACGGAAAAAGGTCAGACACTTATCATAATTCATATGACTGATGAAAAAAACAAGAAAATGCCTTTCTCTTCCCTACTTGTCATCCTTTTTTTTAGATAGAAGACTGCACAAAAATGGTCTTAGTTCAATTGTGTTTATGTTACAATTTACTATTTTCTTTCTTTTTTTTAAAGCCATAGTCTATAATCATTCACCAAGTAGTTCTCTGTGGATGCAAAATCCAGATGGCCTGGCAGATGGAGCCTGGAAGATTGGTTGAAATGTCCCAGACGCATCCATCACTTAAACACTCCATAGGAAATTTGAATAAAACTAAAGATCTGAAATTCTATGGACTGTAGAGGGTAGTCAGCTGTAAAGTTCATGTGCAAGCACACAGTTGATTATGACTTCTTAAAGGATCCTTGTGCTATTTCTGCATTATTTAATCAGTTGACATTAAAGAAAATCTATGAAATCTTGATGGCCAAAAATCTTGATTCAGACTTCCCCTTCTTTCACGCTTTCGTACCTCATTTGTAGAAGCTGGACTTGGACATGAGGGAAATTCTTCTTGCAAATCAGTTCAAGAAGTCTGAGGTGTTCTTTTCTTGGACAGAAATCAGGCCGTTAATCAGTCACGTCAGTTTATAAATATGTGTTTCTGTAGAGGGTAGTTTTTCTCAAACATTAGTCAAAAGGGTGACCTAATCAGTCTAATCATTTACTGAATAGCAATTATGTGCTCATAGCAAAAGATAGCTGTTGACACTGTGTTTTCATGTAACAGATGCTCTATAGATACTTGCTGGTTCTCTTGTACTTAACTATTTTCATACATGTTGAAATCCAGGCTGAGACTAGAGAACGTCTAAGGATTTTACTGGCTCCATGAGATACACCCACGTGAATTTAGACTTAAATTTGAAACAAGCAAATGAACAAAGAAAAAGAATTTTCTTAAAAATCAAACACAAGTGATATATTGGTGATTTTCAAGCACGCCCAACACTTCAATCTCTATATTTTCAAATCCAGGTAGTATTTTCTGGAAAGAGTTAAAAAAATGCATCATATAGATTATATAAATGAAGTGGGGATTACTTGGGGATATTTACAAGCAAATACCCAGTGGTTTTATCTTCAAAAGGATATCAAAAGTTCTGGACAGTTTATCTCCAAATCATTTTGAGGCTCATTGGTGGAGATTCCTGGTTCTGATTCACAGACCTCATATTCCAGCTCAATGCTGTGAAGTATGGAATCAGTGGTGGTCCAGAAGCTACTTTTGGGCAGTTCATTGCATTGTAGAGGAAGTGTCAAGAGGGAAAGCTTAGTTTTAAGCTGCCATTTGACCTGGAATATAATTTCAAATACAATTTTTCCACTGTTTTCACAAAACAGAGAAATGAGGTGGGAAGAAAGAGAAAGGCATGACCTTGAGCATCACCAGAGACCGGGAGAAAAAAGCCTTTTTGGAATCATTCTGTTCCATCAAAATTTTATTGTATTTATTTTTGAAAGTGCTTTTCCATTAATGTGGAGAGATACTGTTATTCAATCCATTTTAGTGACGCAACGTCTTCTTTTAAATATTTTTAAATGAAAAATTAGCAATATAGAATATATATGTAAATTAGCAATATAGAATATACAGAAAAATTAGCATACAGAATATATGTGAATGTGAGCACAGGCAGTAACAGGCAAGGCAGAAATGTGGAAGTGGCATGATTCAAGTTTTGAGGTCATTGCTTTGGCAAAATAAGGCTTTTCAGGGCTGGCCTGGTGGCATAGTGTTTGGGTTTGTGCATTCCACTTCAGCAGCCTGGGATTTGTGGGTTCAGATCCAGGGTGTGGACCTATACACCACTCATCAGGCCACGCTGTGGTGATGTCCCACATACTAAAAATAGAGGAATATTGGCAACAGATGTTAGCTCATGGCGAATCTTCCTCACCAAAAGAAAAGATAATAATAAGGCTTTTCTCCCATCCCTGGACTCATGCTTTTGCATCTCCGCAAGCCAGTTTCTCCTATTTCCTGAGAATGAATGGTCTCGCTTCTCTGCTCAATGAACTTCTGGTCCATCTTGAAAACCAAGTCAAATGTCTCTGGAGTCCTTTCTGAAGACCTTCTCCACACAGGCTGGTTTAATAACTTCTTCCTCTCTATTCACATACTGTTCATTTTTCCCTTTTAAGATTCGATACCAGCCAATGATTCTGCAGCCAATTATAATGTGTGTGTGGCGGGGGGGAATTTTCCTCACATAACACCAAGCAATTCTCAAACCCCAGTTGAGTGTCCCACAACTCAACTCAATGCTGACACTGTAGACCTGGAGGTAGCATCAGATTGCACAGGTTAAGAGCTCAGTCCAAGACTGTCCCTTCCCCACTTCAGATTCAGTCTCAAGCCTGGGTTGTTACCTGTACTTCTGACCTAATGGCTATAAATGAGAGGTTCTCATGACCCCCTCCTTGGGCCTGATACATTTGCTAGACTGGCTCACAGAACTCAGAGAAGTTCTAGAATACTGGTTTGTTATAAAAGAGTATAACTCAGGAAGAGCCAGATGGAAGAGATAGATAGGGCAAGGTATGAGGAAAGGGCTTGGAGCTTTCATGTTCTCTCCAGGAACATCACTCAGCCTGCATCTCCACAAATTCAGCAACCTAGAAGCTCTCCGAACCCCATCCTTTTGGCTTCTTATGGAGGCTTCATTACATAGGCATGATTGATTGAAACATTGGCTGTTGATGATCAATTCAACCTCCAGCACCTTATCCCTCACTGGAGGGGAGAGGGTGGGACTGCAAGTTCCAACCATCTCTAATCACAAGTTTGGGTCCCCTGGCAACCAGCTGCATCCTAGGTCACCTGCGTGCTTTCCAAAAGTCACCTCATCAGCATAATAAAAGAGACCTTTGGTACTCTCCACTCTTAGAAATTCCAAAGGTTTTGAGAGCTCTGTGCCAGAAAGAGGGGTGAAGACAAAACATATATTTCTTATTATAAATCACAATATCACACCTTTTTTATTCATTTTTCTTTAAAAGAAAACTGAGCAGTAGGAGTTTAAAAACTACAAGCCCACACACATTCTTCCTATCTTAGTAAAACTTAATTTTCAGACCCCTTTCCTATAGCTCCACATATCCAAGTCTGATGTGTAATATTCAGTTAGAGATCTCTGTCTCGTCAGTCCTATGAGATTGTGACTTGTCATGAGCCAGTGTTATCATCTTGCTCATCTTTGTCTGCTCAGTGCATGCCATCATCCTGAACATACAACCACCTCACAGTTTAATATTGTTTCGATTTGAATAGTAATATAGGAGACAAACAGCCCCCATGTTAGGGTCTGTGTTAATTTCTCTTGCTCTCCCTGTGGCTTGTCCTTTTAAGCCTGCCCCTTTGAAAAGAAAACCATCTATCTACATGCACTTTTGGTCTCCAGTGTCTGGGATCTGATTGAAGGTTGAGATATTATTAGCCTGAATTTTATGCCACACTTTTTCCCCCCATGAATTTAAATAATGCTTGATTGTACTGAGTCTTCTTTATTGAGGACTGCTATAAAATCATCGAACTGTCAGCCCGTGATTGTAAGAAAAGAATTCACAAACATGTAAAAAAAAATGCTGAGAATTATGTTCCACGAAAGGAGATTCCACGAAATCCTTTCAGGAAAGGAGCTAGGCCGGTGGCACTTTCTTTAAATCTAGCAACAGCCTGAGAAATGATCATGAATTATTTTGCTCATGTATTTCATTCTGTATTGGACTTGAAGTACTTTGTGATAAAATTAAAATAAGTTAGACTTTGTGGCAGGTCAATATAAAAGAACTTTTAATCTCTTGATAGTAATCATGTAACAAATGTTTTGGCATCATGAAATCTATGAGTCTAAGTTTCCTCATTTGTAAAAGAGAGAAATAGCAGAATTTCAGGGCTCCTACAATAAATGTAAAACATCTAACATATAGGGATGGCACAATAAATGACAAATTAAATGGGTAAGAACTTTAATTACTTACAGATGAGCATATGAATTGTGTGTCTGTGTCATCAAAATGTCACACTGACATCTTACTATTGTCTGGATGATTTGCTGTATGCAATAACTCCGGTTTTCTGTGTCACAGTGTTTTTGTGGTCAAGAGTCAGTTGTGGTGTTAAAATATATGTTTTGGACTTAAATAATTAGTACGGGTATTTATTAGGTGAAAACGAATGTGAACTCTCTAGATGTTTCAATTGATACAATCGAGACAATAATGATTAACTACTAGGCTTGTTTAGACTAGTAATTCTCAAAGGACCATCCCAGGTGCAACTGATGAACTTACTAAAAGTGCAAATTCTCAAGGCCGCTCCCAGATCAACTGAACTTGAAACTCTTGTTATGATGCCCAGCAATCTGTGTGTAGACAAAACAAAACAAAACAAAACTTTCCAGGTACTTTCAATACACGTTGAAGTTTGAGAACCACTGGTTGTAACTGGTTTAACTGGGCAGAGATGCCCAGTAGCACACCACTTTATGGTATATTTCCAACTTATAGAAACAATAGATATAAATAACCTCAGGAGAATAGATATCAGTAAAATGTAGTGAAATAATTAGTAAATGATGGTTTTGGAATATATATTACCTTTGGTTTTAATATAACTTGTTTAATTTAAAATATATGTGGTTAAGTTTTTACTAATGGCTATTTAACAACTAGTTGCAAAGTTACTGAAAATTTGACAATCATTTCTCCCAAGTCTGTAGGGGCCAGCTTGAGCACACCACTTGGGTAGTAATATTTTCTTCTCTTTATCTTCTTAGTTTTTTCCCTATGACTGGTAGAATGTACTGGAGAGAAAGAAAGCCTGCCGAAACAACCCACTATTCTAAATGAGATATAGATGATACTTTAAGGAGGGAACTTAGGCTGAAAGATGTGGCATACTAGTAAGTTGAGCCAAGCCACCAGCATTTAATTTTTAATATTTTTTCTATCCAAACTGATGAATTATGCCATAGATTATTATTACTGCACACAGACAAGAAGCTGTCTCCATCATTGTGTTATGGAATTTGTTCTAACTCCTCGGTGATAATGAAGGTCCATCCATCCTTAAAATGGAGATATCCTCATCCCATGCAGAGCACATGCTGGCGCATTCAGGAAGACGCAGGGCGTGTCCATGTAAACACAGCATGTTCAGAGATCTGTGGTTGAAACGGATATCAGATGCGAAGTTGAAAAGCTGTCCCAGGTTCTCTGGAAAATATCCTCATCACACGAAGACTCAGAGAATCAGCCGAATAGAAACGTCACTCGTTATCTGGCAGGCATGAGTTTATAGCCCCACCCCCAAACTTGGCTTCTGTTCTGCTCCTTTTCAGCATGAGTAGCCCACTTGCTAGAAATAGTCAACTAAAAGACCAGTGAGGGGGCGCCATGGGAAAGGCATTTGGGCAGGCTATGTAGAACCACCCAAGTGGAGATCCTGAGCATTTATTTCTCCTCGTGAATTTCTGAAACATAAACAAGAGAATAAAGGTAAAATTAAGGGAAAATCACTCTATTATTAGCTAAAGATTTTATTCTAAATATCAGGATGAACCACATGAGGTTATAACTTTCCCACTCCTAAGCAAGCTCAAGCAGCCTCAACCCGAGCGCCATCTTTCCCCCGCCATGTGAAGAATTAGACTCTCCCCTTCATGGGGTTGCTGTGAAGATTAAATGAGAAGATGCAAGTAAAGCGTTTAGTCTGGATTCCTGACGCCTGCCACATAGTGATTGTTCAATAGTGTTATGTCTTCATAGAGGAAGAGCGTGTTTGCCTCAATGGCCACACCACAGCTGGCCCAGGAATCCAGACCTTCACAGGATAACCCAGTAGACTCAAGAGTGGTGGTCACACAGGAAAGGAGTGACCCCTCAAAGGGGCGTGAAGAAAAAAGTCTTGGCTTAAGAACACTTCTAGGCCTTTTGCCACTCATGCAGGGTGGGGGAAAGAGCTAGAAGAGAAAGTTGAAAGAAGGAAAGTGAGAGAGAGACAGAGAGAGCGAGCTGGCTTAGCTACATTATCAGCCCCCTGGATCAAGGAAGATTATGGGCTATACCAAATTAAGCTAATCTTATACTTCTTTAAAAAGTTGCAGTCATGGAAAGTGTGGCTTAGTCTCTGTCCTCAAATACAGCCATTCAGCCTCTTATTCCTCTTACTGGTGGTAGCATAAGGGGCTGGAATAAGGGGACCTGACATGAGGGGGAATCAGGAACACAAAATGCCTTTAGCTTCCCTGGCAGGCCATCCCCCTGATTGGTGACGCTCTCTTGAAGAGTTTAATGAGAAAGGCAGTCATTAACAAGCAAAAGCTAGAAACTGGGTCATCTTTATGGCAGAACACTGGAACGGGCAGCAGCGAATGCCTGCTGTTGGGCGGGGGTTAAGAAAACTAGACGTCCAGAGTTACGTTGCACCCTGAAAGGCATTCCAGCTCTCCATGGGACTGTCTGTGGCTGAATTGCTTCCCGTTCTTTCTTGCTCCCTCCTATCTTTAATTCAAACCCAAATTCACTGAGGCATCGGCCGACGCTGCAGTCCACAGGTGGAATGTCTTCTTGCTTGAGGAAGCCTCAGTTCAGCACCTAAGGCCTTCGGATTGAAGCTGGCCTATCTGGGTCATCTGGAATAATTTTTCTTAAAATAAACTGATTATGGACTTTAATAACATCAATAAAATGCCTTCACAGCAACATCTAGATTAGTGTTTGATTGAATAACTGGGGACTACACACTTGTCAAGTGGACACGTAAAACTGACCACCACACCCACCTAATAGATTTAATGTTCCTAGTCGCCCTATAAGTATAACGGTCAAAAGACATTCCTAACATGGCCGGTGCTGCCCTCAGAATTCCTGTCAAAGCAGCACTTCAGTCATAATTGAGCTTCCACTCATGTGTCTTGCTAGCTCCTCTTCGTTTTTTGTTTTTTTGTTTTTTTTTTTGGTGAGGAAGTTTGGCCCTGAGCTAACATCTGTTGCCAATCTTCCTGCTTTTGCTTGAGGAAGATATTGGCCCTGAGCTAACAACTGTGCCATGCCTGGGATCCGAACCTTTGTGCACCGGGATGCCGAAGAGGAGCACACAAATTTACCCAAGAAGCCACTGGGCTGGCCCTCCTCTTTTTTTTTTCATACAAGCAGCTTCATTCTCCTGGATATACTTACTCTCATCTACTCCCATTGTTCATCTCCTGGGTATTCTTCTAGATTGAAATGTCACCTCTCTCAGGATGTCTTTGTAGGTCTTGTCTCTCCAGCACTCCCATAGCATTCTGTGCTAATTCCTATAAGAGTGTTGGTCATATTTTATCCTAATAACTTGTTTCCTTATTTGTCTCACCATCAAGAGTGAACTAGGAATAGGGACCAGGTCTCATCCGTAGTATTTCTAGTGCCTGACCCAGTGCCTCACATGTAGTCGACACTCATTAGATAATTATTCACTGATGAAGTAATGAATCACAAAAATTAATATCCAGAATCAGAAGCATAAAGGTTATACCAAATGATTATATTTTCCAGGTTGAGCTGATATTTTACACTTGTGTCATGGTAACCCCCGGAACTACAAATAAATCTTGAACATGCTCATGGCAGGAGAATCAATTTTGATCAATTATCAAAGAAAGTTATAAAAATCATTTCCCATATATCTGAAGTTCTCAATCTAGTACCTCCTTTTGAAGGCGATGAACAGTAGATAGAGAAATATTAACACTATTGCAGTTAGGATGATATTTATAATTCATCCCAAATAGTCACTTATATAATAGTTTTCGGGCAAAATGAATGGACAATTTCACATATCAGAACTATATATGATACAGACAGGATATTCATTCTGATGTTACTATGAGGGAATCCTAAAATCAGAAGAGACAGATCATAAGTTAATTTTAAATATTTTGGGGGAAATTTAATTTAACCCCCCCCCAATGAAATTGAACAAAACTTTACTTTGAGACAATTTAACAAATATTTATTGAATGTCTATCATGTACTGAGCACTGTTAAGGGCTTTGGGCCTAAAAATGTATGGGTTTTGCTTTCTTGTGGATCATACTCTATTAATCTACTTTATTTTTCTCTCGAATTTTCGAAAAATGAGTTAAAATGCCTTTCTCTTTCTTTCCTAAGAACTGCTATATAAAAAGTATTATGCTTAGGGATTTATTTTTTTTAAAAAATCAAGGAGGCAAAGCCTTGTTTTTCCTTTAAAATAGCTGATAGGACAAAGTGCTCCTTTACTTTGCAAAATGATGCCTTTTTTGAACATAGAATATAAAATTCCTCCTTGTCACATGCATAAAAAGAACTATGAAACTGAGATATGATCAACAAATTGTTTGTCCAACCCATTCCCTTATTCATTGGTAAAAAGAGGATAAATCCACCTTTAATTAAAGGTATCCTTTAAGATTTGCATCTCAGCCTGCATGTCTCTTAGAGAAGGGCGTGAGGTGAATTAGTGATGTAACACAGGAAAACTCATGGAATATATGAAATCTGGTCCTCAGCACTAGCTTGTTTTAGTATCTCTGAAACTTTATGATACTCCTGGGAATCTCTCTCTGCCCAGCCTGTACCAAAGGAAATTGATTGATTCATTGATTGGTCGGCTTTGTTGGTTCCTGTAAAATAAATGTAAAAGAATCAAGGGTTAAATAAAGTGAGTTTTCATGTATAATAGTCCTGGTTCAAATGTCTGTCTCTGCTATCTACTGTGACCTGGGGCATTGAAATTATTTTACCTGTCTCACTTTTTTATTCTATAAAATGGACTTATGCATGATACAAAGTTGTAGGGTTTAATTATTAAAGAGTAAATGAATGTAAGGAACAATATGCTTAGTAAACACTCATTATGTTGTAAATATTTTACGTATCAGTATTCAGAAAAGCATCCAGCAAGACGTTGTTAAAAAGAGACGGGAGAAAGTTAAAAAAAAAAACCAAACATATCTTGTGATACAGCAATTCTATTTCTGGATATCTATCTAAAGAACATGAAAGCATTAATTTGAAGAGATACAAGTGCCCCTGTGTTCATTGCAGCATAATTTGCAATAGCCAAGACTTGGAAGCAACCCAAGTGCCCATTAATGGATGAATGGATAAAGAAGACGTGGTGTATATAGATACAATGGAATAATACTCAGCCATAAAAAAAATGAAATTGTGCCATTTGTGACAACATGGATGGACCTTGAGGGTATTATGCTGAGAAAAATGTCAGTCAGAGAAAGACAAATATGGTATGATTTCACTCATATGTGGAAGATAAACAAACACATAGTTAAGGAGAATAGATTGGTGGTTACCAGAGAGGAAGGAGGTGGGGGGAGGGCAAAAGGGGTAAAGGGGCGCATGTGTATACTGATGGATGGAAATTAGACTTTTGGTGGTGAACACAATGGAGTCTATACAGAAGCAGAAATATAATGATGTACTTCTGAAATTTACAGTGTTATAAAACAACGTGCCCTCAGAAAATAACTAAAACAAACAAGCCAAACCAAACTTCTATGAGTAGATAATAGGTGCCAGGAAATGCACTGTATGGTTTACACGTATTTCATTTAATCTTTATAAAAACGCTATAATACATACATTATTATTCTAAATCCATGAAAGAGGAAACCAAAATGCAGATTGGGTGGCTTTCTCAAAGTCATAGATAATAAGTAGTGAAATCAAGATTCAAATTCAAATCTGTTTCACTCTGCATCCTGTGTTACTTCTTCTACACCTTTCCATGTTCCATTGGAAAGAAATTTACCTTCAATTCATTAATTATTTCTTTAGCCACATCTAATCAACTTTTTATGCTCTTTGTTGATTTTTTAAAAATTTTCACAACTTCTTTTAAATTTCTAGTATTTACGCTTCCTTCTCTTGTAACAATGTGATTGTTTTTGTATCATGATCTTCTTTTGTTTTGTGTTTGGAATCATTTTCTCCTTCTAAATAGTTTATGTATAGTTGTAAAGATTCTTCCAAATTATAAAGATTCGTCCAAATTTCTTATTTGGATGAATTTCTCAGTTCACTTTTCTTCATTGGTTGGTCTCTAACCATATTTTTTGGTGTTGGACTTGCTCAAATTTTTGTGACATTTGTCTATGACCTCAGTTTCTAGAAAATTATCCTCTGAAAATGACATGTCCTTTGAGCTTCAGAGATCTTCTGATGCGGGCAATTTCAGAGTTACCTCTGTCTGGGTGCATAAAGTCATTAGATACAGACAAGGTTTTTCATTTATTTCCTGGGATTTCTATTCCACATGAGCATTATAAATGTAGTACTGATGTGTGCATCCTAAAAATGCCATGTCACATACGATCTGTGTGTCGAAGATTTGCTCCAGGTAGTAGAAATTTTCCATTTATCATTTGTGGGTAAGTCAACATTTTCCCAGGCCTCATTTCAATGAAAGAGCCCCATCTTGGCTGTGTGATACCCAATCCCATCACATTGCAGGCATTAAAACTCCAGTTCTTAGATTTATATCTGGCTCCTGGACCTTGGCGGTCAGCCATAGAGTTTCAATTCTTACTCATCTTAAAAGCTATGACTTTTCTTTTCTCTTTCTGGCGCTTGGATATTTCACTTTTTTGCTTTGAACTCAGCTATGAATTTTAATTCTTTAAATACATTTTGCCAAGCATTTCTCTGTGTATAGAGTGGATGGGATGGGTCCCACGTTTCTCAGTCCATCATCTTACAGAACATCCTCTCTATTTGTGAGGATCATTTATATGCATAATTTATTGTCCAAATTTTTTAGTAAAACTGGGCACTATTAATAACTATTCTGGGACAATAGAACTGTATTGGTTGGGGTAAATAGTCACCCTATTTCTATGGAAATGAGTGTATCAGAACACTCTAAGAGAAGAGGTTTCAGAGGAAATCTTAATTGGTCTATTCACTGGAACTGAAGGAAATCTTAGAAACTGAGAAACCTGAACAACAGGGTTCCTTTGAGGGCATTTAAGAATTGAGGCTGCCTGATAATTCTCAGTGCCCATATACAGTCTGTACTCCCTGACAACGATGTTCTATATATAGTAGCTTCTGTTCATTAGACTCTTGAATACAAATCTGTGCTAGGGTAATTGAGAAGAACAGTCTACAGGGTAAGACAAGCATTATATGCTTCAATGTAATCACCACTCCCCAGTTCACTATTTAGCAAACAAAGTGTGAACTTCATTAAAAAAAAATTGAATGAATCCTTTATCACAGCTGCAGCCTTCATGGAAGGTACCAACTCACAAAAAAGTGGAAGGGAAATAAAACCAGCATGATTTTAGAATTTCCGTACTGGTGCTCTGAATCGGTTGTTCTAACTAATAATTTCCCTTTTCTTTAGAAGAAATGCATATTATAAGGAATATTTTTAAAACCCCATCTGCTGATTGGCTTATTTATTTATTTATATGTGTTCAACCTCATTTCACAAAAAAATTTTGAGGTGGAAGTAATTATGCTGGTCAGGTGTCCAGCAGAATTATAGTGGGGGAACCATTAGATGATATTACCACACAGAATTTTAGAGTTGGCAAGACCTGAGAGACTATATCATTTTCTGTGACCTTAATTAGGCAATCTGACTATTCATCATTATTTGAGGCCTTGGAGAAAATTCTTGCCTTCTCTAATCAGCATAAGTCTTTTATGTATCCCTGTTACTGCGGCTAGTCTTATAGGTCATTTGCAGCAGGCTGGGCTACTAATAACCATCAGTAATTACGGTACTATTGTCTCTACAAGACGCAGCCATTCCCAAAATGTGTAATGTGGTTTTACACCCCTATACAGTACGAAGCAACTTTTGATGCTGGAGGAGGGCTCATTCTGAGAATTTCAATCAAAGGTGGAGCTGTACATCAGCCCAACTAAGCTGCTTTGGCAGCTGTAAACCAGCACCTCCATGACTTGAGTGTGTTCTTTTCTCTCCCTGGGATGCATACATGCCTCTTCTCATCCTCGTACTGCTCACAATTTTGTTTATCATGCATGGACCAGTTTTCCTGTAGCCCAGTAACTCTACATTTTAGAATATATTCCTGAGAAACAATTCTAAACGTGAAAAATATTTCTCAACAGAAATGCTCCCGTCTAACTTATTTAAAATAGTCAAATATGGGGAAATCAACAAATTACCAGGGGATTTTATATAAATTATGGCATGATATGCCATATTAAATGTAGAAAACTAAAACAAGGAAGAGCAGATTATTGTAACATTGGATGATTTTAATTTTTGCAGTATGTTTTTTGGTATTTTGTATGACATATGAATTGCTCTTTGAGAAAAAAAAGTTTCTGAAAAAATGATGCTTATAAGACTGTGTAATTAAATGAAGACTTACTAATGGCCTAGTTTTGTTTTAAAACATTTCATGTACTTTGTGAATTTTTCTATATAAAAAATAAAGCCCTCTTGTACTGAAAACATAGAACTAAATATACCAACTGTTAACAAAGATTTTACTCTTTTTTTCTTACTTTTCTTACTTTTCTGATTTTTTAATGAGCTTTGATTATTTTTATGATTTGAAAAACTCAAAATTTATTTAAAGATTTAGTTCAAGATCTCCCTTCTCTGCAAAGCCTTTCTTTAAAACTATATATGGCTATATCCACTCTGCTCCCACGTTACTTTAAGCATAGATCTTTACATCATTGGTCACATTGTATTTTGATGTTTTGTAAGCATAATTGTATTCCCCAAGGCTCCATCTGTTGTTCACTCTTAAACTTGGAGAGTCTGACATATTATCTGGTTTCGATTTAGAGTAGCTCAATATTTTGAATAAAGTCTAAACAAAAAGTCTTTTTGTCCAGTGCTTCCATTCTCCAATGATTGGCCTCATGGATAAGTCTTGTACAAATAACTTTTCTTTTTTTATAGTTATTTTTAATTTACTCACAGGGTTTAGCAAAACAGATAATGAAAATGAAGACTTTATAACTCAAAAGGCACAGTTATCCTGACTCCTGAAATTAGTTCTTGGTCAAAGGTTGTAATATTTAAAATATCTTCAAATATTTTAAAAGTAAACACTGTAAGTGTTTATTTCTATGTGAACATCACTAAAATATCTTGGCAAATATATTTTTAAATGGCTTAGATAAAAGTTATCAAAAGAAAAAATCATTTTTTAGAAGAAATTACAAATTAGACATTCAGTTTTTGATACTGCCTTATGTCAACTATTCTTTTAAAATAGCTCAGATTTATCTTTATGGAGAATAAATGTGAACCCCTAGTTTGAGGAAAACAATATTTTTATAGGTATATAGAACTTATTTTTAAGGCTTATAATAGTCATCATTTTTCATTTAAAAGTAATTTATTATTTCTGTGAATATAATTTACATGATGATAATGATTCATTGACTTGTTTCTGTTTTTATTGTTTTTTATTTGAAAACATGTTCCCTGTTTAAAGTTAGTATGTGTAGCCCTTAATCTCATTTGCTTACCTATTTGTCATGTTTGTTTAGATATTGGAAACCAGGTAGACTATAACTAAGCACACAACACTTACTCATTTCATTCAGAAACCAGTGAGTGGAAGTATCTCCTTTCAGGACAAGTATATAAATCACTTAGATATAGGGTATCTGTGCTTATGAGGAAGGTTCTTGGCAGAAGAGGCCATCGGACAAAAGAAAAAGAGGAAGAGAAATCTAGACTATCATAATTCAAAGTCTTGAACATATTTTTTAAAAGTCACTAAGACTGTTTCAGGGCCAATATCTAGGTAGGAGCCTTGGTATCCAATATGTCATTCATTCCGGGGTCCAGGACTGTGCAGAGAGGCTGCCCAGGATTTTCGGAAAAGAAGTGTATGTTTCTTGTTTAGCTGGCACCATGACTGCTTACTCGGTAAGTTGTAATTATCAGCTTACTGCTACCTTTTAGTAATTATTGACATCAGGAGTCTTGGATCAACTAATAATAGTATATGAAGTTGAGTATAATTGTGTAATATTTAGACAGCTTTAAAAAAAAGACTAAATACCGCCAAAACCCTGGACTTTCCTGAAGGATTATAGAAAAGGAGAAATCAATGTGAAATATGCTTCCAAAAATATTTGCATTCATTTGAATAAGAGGCAATATTCATGCTGAAGTGGAGCACCCCAAACCACTCATCATTATCAATAAACACACAGACGTCCTCTAAACATGATAACGTGGTTTCTCTGTATAATTCTATTTTATAATTTCAAACCTAGCGATGCAATTAGGACTATAAACTATGTAGATTTACCTGAGCATGTAATGACAGAGAGTGGATCAGATCAATTGCAGATACTATAGTTGGCCAATAAGACCCAAGGTCATCCAAAGTCAACCTATGTCTGGTTACTAAGAATATCAAGCCATTTTCTTGTTGTTGTAATATTTATTACATTTCTCCTTCTCTAGAAGATTGATAAATTTAATGTGATTGTGAGAATGTGATTAACCTATATGAAGAGATCATGATCGCATAAGAAACTTGATATAATGATATCAAAGTCTTCATAAAAAACAGCATATTTAAACCTATTTCGAAATGGAAATATTAAATCCCTTCATCTTTTATAATTGTTAATTTGAAAATGACATTTCTTATAAGACAAAGTTATTTGGACACATAATGAAAATATGCCAGAGATACATCTTGCCTTTCTGAATAATTTAAAATGAGAAATATGTTATTTCAAAGCAAATATGATGTTTCATTTGGTGAATGAAGAAGAATCAAATTCATTTTTTTTAAAGTCAAATAAAGCACAGTTTTTTTAAACCTTAGTATATTGTGTAGAGGTTTTAATGTAATTGACAATTTTACCTTTTTAATTACAACGTTACTCATAATTTGCAAAATATATTTTTAATCTTTTTCTAAGTTTTTATCAGGCTTTTGGAGTCATTGCTTCGACTATAGCTTTGACATTTTACCTATATTCATTTAAGTGACCTAATATGTTGTGAAAAATAGAGAATCTTAGAAACGTATCATTTATCTTGATGTTTTCATTGTACTCTTAGGAAATGAGACAAACAACATTTCAATGGTGAGCTTTTCAGGCAGGTATAATTTTATATGTCCTCTTAAACATTATTTATCTTTCTTACTCAAGGTTTTCTTTTTTATTCACTCAGTAAAGAGCTATTGACTATCTTGGAGCATAGCAATGTGAAAAATTTCACTGGAAGAACTCTAAAAATCAGAGAAGGTGCCTTTTGAGTTGAAGCAACTTTGCCTCCCAGAAGCAAAGAAAGGAAAGTCAGATGTATTGACTACCCACTAAATGTTAGCTGTAATGCTCAGCATGTTATATACGTTATAAATGCTCAGCCCATGTTTCTGTAGAAGAATCTAGATTGGAATGGGGCTGAGATTTAGATATATCTACATCTGGTTTGTAGAGAAAAGTAATCCTTTGCCCCAGACTCTCACCAAACACCTGTTCGTATCTGCTAATTTAAGAGGATAGAGATGTTACTGGAGGAAACATACAAAACCAAACAAAAACTGAATGTGTGCCCTTAGTTAGAGTTCAGGCACATGCAGATGTGTCTGGTAAAGTTGGGAGGTTGCAGAAGTGATGGTGGGGGCACGTACAGGACTGTATCAACCTGTTTGAGAGTTTGCTTTGGTAAGGAACCAGTTCGTGGCAAACTAGATTCAGCAGTAAGTTCTCACTGTTGGCAGGAAATTGTGGTTGTGGTGATAGGGAGGCTGAAGATAGCTCGATCCATCCTGTCACCATATTCATGATGACAGGAATACATGCGAGGGAAATTAATTTTATAATAATGATGGGACCAAGTAACTCATCACTGAGACCCCCATAGATGCGTATTCACAGTGGTGGGAGCCATTCAACTTTTTACTTTCCAGAAGACTTTCCTCAGGCACGGTGAGGACTGAAGCCTAACCCCGAGGTGGCAGAGACCATGGCAATGGAGAGTCAGAGCACAGAGCTGAAGGGCCTCTACTGACCATGTAGTAGATCTGGAAACTGCACAAGCCACACTTGCCCATGAGTTGAGTAAGACTTGAAGAACTCATGGAGAAGGCCATGAGGTTCTGGGAGCTGGGGTCTAGGGGTATAAATGGACCTGGATTTGATGAAATTTGCTTTGAACTCTTCATCTTGGACTATACACCGAAAAGCTCATGAGGCAGAGGAAAATTTAGGCTACATGTATGTACGTATATGTGTATTTTTTTAATCTTCATCTTGTCCCAAGATGGTAGATTACAGAATTACCAATGATACGGTTTATTATTATTTTTGAGTAATAAAAATGGGAGGAAAGAGAAAATAAGTTGAGGCAGAGGATAGGATTTAAGAAGATAAAGTACACTATAAAAACTGAAGACACAAAATAAAGGCAGAACTAGGATTTAAGCTCATTATGACCAACTTCAAAGTCCAAGGTATAATATCAATGAGGATTATGGATATAGTTTATTTAAAGCTATTTCGGTATGAGAGATTATGAGGTGGGGTGGAGAAAATGAAGGAAGAGCTGTGTGAATTTCTAAGGTTCATTGCTGTGACGGTGCAAAGGTTTTCTGCTTTTTTTTTTCTGAATTTAAGGCTATTTCTTTATGCAAAAGTCGTGCTGAATTTTATGATCAATATTTATTCTATACAAACCATTTATAAAGTAACTTCTGGATAAGGTATGTACCTATCAGTTTTCTTTATGTGACTTAAACATGGTACTTCACAATTCCAACCAATATATCATGTTCTGGAAATGCTGGGGCATTAGACCATCTTGATATATGAGTATAATATCTTAATGTGTTGTTCTCATGCTGTTATAATTGAAACAGGTACCAAACAAATAAGTAAAAAAGCTCTGGCCAATTTATGATTTATATCATAAACAGACATTAGGTCTATTAATAATAACAAGAATATTTTTAGATTGAAATATAAAAAATTAGGCCATTTATCATAGAGGGAAGAAAATGATGTTGAACAGAATAAAAAGCATTTTTGTAACCTACCAGTTTTTACAATCATTACAGTAGAAAAGAAGTAGTTTCTATGTGACTTTTACAGATTGGAGATATGCTGTTTGGTTTTAAAAATTAGAAATATTTAAGAAAGTTATTTTGGATTATGTGCTAAATAAAAGTAAGATTGAACCAATAGTGTAATAACAAGTGCATAACTTTGAATCTGGACAGTCCTGGATCTGAATTGTCCATCGCTTATTTACTGTGACATCAAATTACTTAAATGCTCTGATCCTGAGTTTTATCATCTGTAAAATGGGTGTAATAATACTGTCATTGCTGGACTGCAGTAAGGATGAAATGGGACGATATATGGGAAGCATCAAGTTTTCCATAAACCATAGAGATTATATACTAAATGAAATAAACTTATCAAAATTAATCTGTTTGCCATACACTTAATTTTCTCTTTTCCTAACTATCCCTAGCTGTCCACACACATGAATCTCATTGTACTAAATGAAAGAGGGCAGGTGCAAGGTTACGTATCACATGATTCCATTTATATAATATTATGGAAAAGCCAAAACGACACAGAGAAAGATAAGTAAGTGGTTACCAGGAGGTGATGGTGGGGGAGGGGCTAACAACAAAGTTCCACGGGGCAATTTTGGGAGTGATGAAACTGATCTGTCTTTTGAATGTAGTGATGTTTACATGACATTTTTTTGCGTGCCCGAACTCACAGAGCTGTACTTTAAAAAGACTGATTTATCGTATGTCAATTATAATTTAATAAAAATAATTTTAAAAATTAAAAGAAATGAAAATTTCTAATTACTGTTTATTAGATAGTTGATGAAGTCACACTCCAGAAGAGAATCAGAGGCATCTTTGGGAAAAGGACACAACACGTAGAGTTTTTGTTTGCAAATTTGGAGCTTGGACCTATTGTTTGCAGCTAAAAAGCTCAGAGAGACCAAACACAAAGTCTATTCATAAAACTTCCAAATGGGATCAAGATGGCATGCAAGTGATAAAAACACCAGCAATCACTAAAAATATAAGACGAGAAATTGAAATAATATTGGAAAAGGACAAAAGTAAAATATTCTTAAGGATGACAGGAGGAAAGTATCTACAGGAGGTAAATGCTGATTGTGTTCAAGACTTCAAGAAATAAGATACAACAACAATGAGTCAGCATTGGGAGTGCACTAGAGATTGAGAGGTGCTACTGAATATGTAGCTACCGGTAAACGGTGATAACGCAAGCATGACACCACAAATTCTGTGCAAACCTATTAAGGGAATTTGTGCTGCTCATCAGAGGGAACAGATGGCCAAAGCATCCTTTTTAAGCATTTGAATGGCTAGATTGAACTGTGCTTTCCTTCTCTCTCACAATGAAAAGCAAACAGAAATATCTCTAAATTATAGCTTAGATTATTCACTTTGGATATTTTCAAGGTGTAATCAGGAAGGTATGGCATAGAGAGGTCAAATAGTCCCTGGGAGGTAAATAGTGGGAGAGAAGAGCATGTACTGGTGAGTCAGAGAAATGTGAATTGATGTCCACTCTTTGCCATTTCGTCATTATTGATATTGGGCAAGTTCTGCAAAGACCCAGTGAGGTCTCAGCATCATTACACAGAGACACAGAGTTAGGACACAAGAAGCTATGGCCTTGGTGGACATGGGAGTGTGTCCTTCTGATCTTAGACTACAGGAGTGAGACTGATTTAGAGCCCTGCTCGTGGCTCTGAAATCCATTGCTGTGTTAGTGCCAATGACTGAATTTGGCAGGGATACTAAGGAAGGACCACTCCTGGGAGATGGGGGAGGGATGATGTGGCTCCTTCTGACAGGTGATTTTGGCTCAAGGACTCCTCAATAGCCTTGCTGAATTTTCCTTAAAACTGCACTGCAGTCTAAGATGCTTGCACCCAAGCTTCCTTTCTTCCTTCTCTCCTTCACTTGGGATCAGAAATGCATTGTGATTTGACGGCTCTCCCAACTTCTCCAGTTTTGTTCCCATCCCTTAAGATTTTCTTGCACATTGGACTCAATCTTGACGTCTGCTTTTCAGAGGTCCTCAGCTAACACAGAAGCCACTTGTTACTATCATTGATATTAATATGCTATTTCTGCTGGCAGTAATTGTTGAATTTAAGAATATATTCCATGGGAATTCTGTAGAGATCTTAGGGATTTTTTTTAAAGACAGTGAGTGTGCTAAAGTATGGTGTCCTTGAGTAAGGTGGTCCCAAAGACAGGTAGATATGCTCCAAAAAGTGATTACAGATGAGTTCAATTTATGGCATGCCTTCCTTTCTCTCTTCTTGATCATATTCCTTCTCCCTTTTAGACTAAGCTTGAACACTTTTTCACTCATTTTTCTAGTGCTTTTTACTTTCTTCTCATTTCGTTCATTTTTAGCTTTAGAAAGTAAGCAACAAAAATGATAATTTGATTTAGAAAAAGGAAGAGAGAGAGAATAGGAGAGAAAAGCCCAGATCCTTACAGAATCACCAAAATGGAAAGACTTGAGAACTTCCTGGGTAAATGTTCCTTTAAGATTCTTTCTGGCCTTGTGATTCAAAGTCAGGTTCAGTCATCGCACCAGGAATTAAAGGATAGTAGAGGAGCAGGGGCTCATGATGGGAGTTGTAGTCTACATCCCTGCACTCTGACTCCAAAAGCACAAATAATCTATAACAAATAATTTTCTATTCTTTTCTGAATTGCTTATCAATGTCCACCACTTATATGACCATCTATCTCACTATGGTCATTTTGATGGTAAATTATTCTTAAAATCTAATGGCAAGACCCTTTTAGTAGGGCCTCTTAGAATCCCCACAGATGCAGAGAACAACTTCATTCCATCCTTGAAGATTGTAATCAGGTCACTCTTTAACATTTTTTGTTCTAGTCTAAAAAGCTAGTCTCATTTATTAATTTGTGTATTCATTTAGTGAGTAATTTTAGTGCCTTATTATACCAGATTTTTTTTTTGCCAATTTCATTACTTGTGTTTGTATTTCTTGGGCCCTCTCCAGTTGTTCTAGAATCTTGGAAAGGCTGATGACCAATATTAGACACACTGTTATAATAAGGATCTCATTTGCCAAAAGTATTAGATGCTAAGTCTTTCATTTTAATGTTTTATTATCACCTAAAATACTATATCACTTCCCTTCCTCATATCCCACCCACCAACATGAACTCTGCCCCAACCACTAGAAAAGTATGTGCTAACATTGCATTTATGATCAAACACTACTTTTAGATCTTTTCTATATTACATTTAGTAATTTGTCTTAGTGGTTGTTTGTAATTAACCCATCCTATTTTGCAGTTTTTAGTACCAGCATGCGGCTAATTTATTCACAATATTTATTTTCTTTAAATTCTTTTTTTATTTCATTAAACTCAGCTTGATATAAAATGAAGGTAAAAATCCAAGCTCTAGCACTTCTTAGCTGTCTTTGGACAAATTGCTTAACTCCTATATTTAGTAATCTGGAGGATGGAGGCAATCGCACCTAAATAACAGGGACAATAGGAAGGAGGAAATGGCGTAGTAACACAAAGTTAATGCAAAGTAACTGGTCAAAATGTTAGTGTCCTTCTTACAGATGTGGGCAGTTACTTTATGCACACTGAATCAGAATAGGAGAAAGCTTAATTTGAGAGAGAATCTAGTGGAAAAAAACTTTCAGAAAATAAAAAACGCTCAGAAAAGGAATATAATCTTAGCCCTTTTGGAGAAAACATATTTGACTAACTTAAAAGAGAAGGATCAGATATCATATTCTTTTCATATTTACTTTAATTTAGAGCAGGGCCACAGAGAAAATGTGTTTTTTCCCCCATTTAAACATCTGAGAAAATATTCCAATACAGAGGAAACATGCATTTAATTTTCTCAAAACGAAAGAGCTTTGTTTTTCATTAGACCAAGGGAGAAAAGACTAAAGGGGAAACGCTCAGAAAAAAGAACCCTCACAGGCATAGGAGAGCTACCTACAATATTGGAAACGTTGTCACACGGAAGAGGGGCTCGTTTGTTCCGAGTGGACCAAGAACTGTGGTTGGTACAAGGATGAAAAGAGTCAAGAGAAAAGCCCTTTCTAACGCTGAAAGCCATTCAAAGATGGAATGGACCATCTCAGGATGGGTTAGTTTCAAATCCTAGAGACTGCAAAATTATTTTGTCGTAGAGAATTCAAGCTTTGAGCGTTGGCCTCATTGGACCTGTATTTCTCAAGCTAATCTATAATGCAGAGCAGGAAACTCCTTGAAAGACCTTCTGGGGACTATCAGAGTAAGGGTCCAGGGAGGAATGGAAGCAGAGAGAAGCTCCCTTGCAACTCCTGAGCCCTTAAAGATATGGAATAGAAAGGAACAGGTGGGAGGCCATACACGTTTGCCTTGCCCATTCTTGCACAGTGGTTGGCAAGCAGATATCTAAACGCACCCATTCTTTCAGGTGGTCCTGCTCCGTTGAAGGCACTAGGGTGAGAACAGGGAATAGTACGA
Organism: Equus quagga; assembly: GCF_021613505.1. Taxonomy (NCBI): domain Eukaryota; kingdom Metazoa; phylum Chordata; class Mammalia; order Perissodactyla; family Equidae; genus Equus; species Equus quagga. Next base: position 45,371,340 of record NC_060283.1, on the reverse strand, counting down.
GGCAGGGTCAGGGTTCCTGACCTTTTGAAGCATAAAGGTAGATTCAAATGGACCTGGTTGACCAACCAGTGAAGAGATTGTTAAATAGAAAAATTGTCAGTTTTGAGAGTGCCATAAAGGAAATAGGTGAGGGACTCTGATAGAGAAAGCTGGGGATGGGGGTGGAGTAGTCAGAGAAAACTTCTCTAAGGAGATGCCATTCATCAACCTGGGAGCTTTATAAAATAGATCAAAGAAAAGAAAGGAAAACGAGACAGAGATAGTGATATTGACCCTGATATCAGTTTCCCCACATTAAACCCAGCATATATGGGGTTAAAATCAAAACGCTCATTCCCTGCTTACTCTCTGGCTTCCTGGCTCCAGAATCCACTATCCTCCATGGAGACAGACACCGTCAAGGACAAGCACCTGTATTATCTCCTCCCCACAAAGAGATACAGACTGGTGAGAAAGCTGCTGACCAGCAAGGTTACAGGCTTCCTCTTCTCTGCAAGTGTCTCAAGGCCAAAGACAGGCTGGTGGGACAGCTCTGACCAGCAAGGCCATATGCTCCCCCTCCCCTACCTAAAACACCAAATAAAAACCCTTCCTTTTAGCTTTTCAGGGAGTTTGGGATTTGAGCATTAGCTGCCCTCTCTCCTTGCTCAGTGCTGTGCAAAAATAAAATTCCTACTTTCTTCCGCCATCCCCGGTGTCAGAGATTGGCTTGCTGCGCAATGGGTGAGCGAACTCACTTCAGGTTCACTTCAGGATGGATGGATAGATAGACAAGTAGATCAGATAAATAGACAAGTAGATGATAGGTAGAGAGATGATGGATGATAGATAGACAGACAGATAGATATGACAGATAGGTAGGTAGGTAGGTAGATAGATACATAGATAGATAGATACATAGAGATGATAGATAGATAGACAGAAAACCAGCTTTACAAATAGAGAAAGAAGACCATCTCTGAGGCACAAAAGACCTTGGCATTTTCTTGAAAATGAAAGAAAACCAGTGTGATCACAAGATTTGCTCTGGGTGAGGCCTAGAGTTTGTAGTCAGGGTCTTTTAGGTAATTAATTCTATCCTAAAAGAAAGGGAAACCATTGTAAGGGTTTAAGAGAAATAATCAGGGGCTGGCCCGGTGGGGCAGTGGTTAAGTTTGCACGTTCCACTTCGGTGGCCCAGAGTTTGCTGGTTCGGATCTTGGGTATGGACATGGCACCGCTTGGCAAGCCATGCTGTGGTAGGCATCCCACATATAAAGTAGAGGAAGATGGGCATGGGTGTTAGCTCAGGGCCAGTCTTCCTCAGCAAAAAGAGGTGGATTGGCTGCAGATGTTAGCTCAGGGCTAATCTTCCTCAAAAAAAAAAAAAAAGAAAGGAAGAATCAGAACAACTTATATTTTAACAAGATTGGTTTTTAAATATTTCCCTTTTTATTTTGAAAAAAATCAAACATAAAAAATGTGCAAGCATGGTACCATGAATTTCTTTATATTCTTGACCTAGATTTGTGACATCATATTTATTCTCTCTCTTTATATAGATAACTATGATTATTATTATTTTTACTACTATTGAATAATCCGGATCTGTTATAAACTGCATGACTCTTTACCCCCATGTAGTTCAAAATCTCCAAAGAAAAAGCGCATTCTCTTAGATAAGCCCAATGCGATGACCAGATGCAACAAATGTAACATTGCCACACTACTATTATCTGATACATAGAGCATATTTAAATTTCCTCTACTGTCTCTCTAATGTTCTTTACAGCAATTAATCGCATTTCTGGATTCGGGATCTACACCAGGACCACGCACTGCATTTTGCTGTCACATATTCCTCATTTCCTGTGTTGTGGAACAGGTCTCTCAGCCTTTGTCCTCATTACAATGATGTTTTGAAGAGTACAGGCCAGTTGAGGTGCAAACTCAAAGTCCTTCAGTTTGGAACTGTCTGATACTCCACCACGATTAGATTCAAGTAATGCATTTTTGGCAAGAAGACCACAGAAGTAATGTCCTTTTACAGGAATAATACAGAAATGGTGACGTTCTCAGTGCAGCACATCAGGAGATCCGTGACTTCACTTTCTCTTATTAATGGGTGATGCTAACTTGGACTATTTGGTTAAGGTGATATTTGCCAGATTTCTCCACTGAAAAGTTATCATTTTTCTCTTTCTTTTTGAGAATCTGTAAATATCTTGTTTTCTATTAAACTCTTAGTAGTATTTAGCATTAATGATAATTGTTTTTTTTTCTGCTTTATCTCCCAAACTACCCCCGTACACAGCTGTATATCTTAGTTGCAGGTCCTTCTAGTTGTGGGATGCGGGATGCGGCCTCAACGTGGCCTGACGAGCGGTGCCCAGGATCCGAACCCTGGGCCGCTGCAGTGGAGCGCACGAACTTAACCACTTGGCCACAGAGCCGTTCCCTACGTCCTTATTTATTTATTTATTTATTTGAGGAAGATTAGCCCTGAGGTCACATATCCTGCCAATCCTCCTCTTTTTGCTGAGGAAGACTGACCCTGAGCTAACATCCATGTCCATCTTCCTCTACTTTCTAGGTGGGATGCCTGCCACAGCATGGCTTGATGAGTGGTGCGTGGGTCGGCACCCAGGATCTGAACCTGTGAACCCCAGGCGGCTGAAGCAGAACATGCGAACTTAACCACTGCACCACCGGACCGGCCCCCTTATTCATTTTCAAACTCAAATTGTCCCATATTTGGCCAGAGAATTTCTTTCAAGCTGGCTCATTTGTCCTTTCAACAAGTCCCTTTCAGGTTTTGAGCACTTCCTTAATTTTTGGCACCAAGGTTTCAAGTTCCTGCCCAACCCTAGTTCTTTTAGTGGAGAGTGGTGTTCTGAAGTCAATATCTGGAGGAGGTTCATTCTTGGAGCTGTGTGAGGAGTGTAGAATATTGCAGGGTAGAAGGCAATTGACCGAGCCGGTTGCAGTCCTCTGGGTGAAAGATCACCATGCCCTCATCCTAGGTAATGGGAATGGAGAGATGGAGATGAGGACATATATTTTGTATATAATTGGATATGTAATTAGATCTGGAAATTGCTGATATTTGGACATTTGGATGGTGAGATAATTGGATATGGAGGCAAGAAAGAAAGGGATTCAAGATAATCCCAGGCTGCTGAAACCCACAGCCAGTGAGGTGTGTATATTGCTCGTCTTTGATGCCCCTTGAGAGCTCACATGTTGATGATTCTACACCCTGGCAGCTGGGCGTTGTGATGCTGTCTTTTTGTTGACTGTGCGGATGTGACCAAACTTACATCTGCATCTGTAGGGTCATGCTCACGAGTTGCCATGGCAACCTCCCAGGGTACAGCTGCATGATGGTTTCAGTGGCTTTCATGAATAGAAGCCTCTGGAATCAGCTGCCTGCAGGTACTTGGAGGTGACTCAGCTGATGCCAAATAGTGTGGGAACCTTAGTCTTGCGTTTAGAAATAGAGAATTAACACAGGGAATATTCTCAGGAGTTCTTGCATAGTGAAATGGTGATAAAAGTTTGAAATTTGGTTAAAGAAAAGGCCAGTTTGTGAATAAATATGAGCTGGTCTTCCTATTGGAAATATTTAATTAAAAATGGGAATACAAGTATAGGGAAAGCAGCAAGAAGAGATTTATGTGATTTATATATTTGATGTATGTGATGATAAACTTATCCCTCTTCATTTCATACTTAAATGAGATTTGATTGGCATTTATTAAGACAATTTCAAAACTAGGAACATTTATTTTGTCTCCTATCTTTCTCAGCTTGCAGATACATAAGTGACAATCTTTTCAATCTATGATCAAAATATCGTAATACTCCAAAACTCTGGTTGATGTTTTTATGTGTAGACAAACTATGTGTCATTTTGATTTTTATAAAAATAAAGTATTCCATGTGTACAAGTTCAAAGAGCATTTCCTTGAAGGGAGAGATCTTCTGTTGTGTTTGGGAAAATGAAATATGATTCATGTAAGTGACCTTGCAGCTTTTTAGACGAGCGGTTTTTCTTTGGATGCAGACTTCTTTGTTTTGGGGGAATAGAATCCTTGTCTTTTTATCCCGGGATGTCTGGTTTTGTAGCTCAGAGCAGTTTTATGGCTCATCTGCTGTCTTTGCAAAGCCCTGAAGTACCAGATACAAGTTCTAATCTCTTCCTCAGAAGTCCTCTCTGGATTACTGACCTACTTAGCATGTGGCCTTGGGTGTCTGAAATAGTTCTCTGGTGAATGTGCTTGGGGCGGACAGCCTACTCTCTTATAGTCTATTAAATGCTTTATATCAGGTTAGGTGTTTAAGAGGCTAAATTCTGCTTCCAAACCCTGTGGGCTTGAGGCCCAGCTCCATCCTCTCCTTTCTAACTCTGGGACTGCAGACAAGTTGCTAAAGTGTTCTGTTTTCTCAGCTACGAAATGAGGATAGTGGCAGTCCTTTATTCATCAAATTGTTTTGGGACTTCAAGGAATAATCTGTAAAAGGGCTTGACTTCCGGTCCTTAGTAAAAACTGAGTGAGTGGTGGTATTATTTTAATAATAATATAGCTATCATTTTGTAATTGCTAAAAGTGCAAGGTCTATATGAACACTTTACTGATCTCCTCTCTTTTAATATTTACAGCCACCCTGTGAGGTGGGTGCCGTTAATGATTCCATTTTAGATCTGAAGACATTAGTACTTATAAAAAGTTAAGGAAATAGTCTAAGGCAGTGCTAGTTGAGCTGGAATTCAAACCAGCTCTGTCTGATTCCAGGTTTACGTTCTCATTTAGGAAGCTATGCAACCTCTGCCCATGCCGATGTCTGGCCTATCACAAAAAACAAGACTAGGTACTTTATGTTTGTTAATATAATAGCTAATGCTCATGGAGCACTGTGTTAAATATTACCAATAACTAGTATGCGCAGAATGTTGGCAATCTGTTGAGCTACATTGTTTATCTGGATTATCTCCTTTAATCCCCTTAACCAACGGATAGGTTAGGAATGAATTATTCTTATTTCACAGACGAGGAGATTGAGGTTTAGGGAGTTCCGTGCTTTGCGCAGTGTCCTGGAGACACTGAGGTCTGTCTGACTCCATGCCTAGCACATCTCCTCACCTCAAGTGACAGAATCAATTTCTACTGTTTTAAGCCACCAAGTTTCTTGTTGCAGCAGCCCTACAAAACCAAGACACCGCATACGCTCCCCATCTTTTCCCGGAACCTGGGACGTCCTGACCAAAGAAAAGAGGATGACGGGCTATGTATATTGTAAAATCTAATTTTAGGGAAATTGGCTGACAACTTTTGTATTTTGTCAAGATGAAAGAGACCTAGAGTTATAGAAAACAAAGCATTGTTTTATTACCTTAGCCTTAAGATATGCTAAGCTCAGTTATTTCTCAGCTACCAGGGGAAGGACGGTCTGATCATATATGACTGAGAAAAAAGCTCTGCTTGCAATGGGGATTGACAGAGAGACCAGGGACAGGGGAGGTATTGCAATTCCTGGCCAGGAGTAATGAATCACTAAACTATGGAAAAAAGGGGAGGCAGTGAATGTAGAAGGTATAAATGCAAAAGATTTCATAGTGAAATTTATAGAAAATGATGCCCGATTACTTTTAGGTTGTGCTGAGAAAAAATAAGTTCAAAAAATAGCTCAGCATTTTCTAGTTTGTCCAAAATTTCCAATTTAGTATAGGTCAGAGTATTAGTTTACTGGGGATGCTGTAACCAGTTACAAAAACCGAGTGGCTTAAAACAGTAGAAATTCATTCTCTCATAGTCTGGAGGCAACAAATCTGAAATTAAGGTGCAGCAGGGCCGTGCTCCCTTCGAAGATCCTGGAGGAGAATCCGTCCTTGCTTCTCCCAGCTTGTGGTGGCTCCCAGCCTTACCTTGCCTTGTGACTGCCTGACTCTCTCAGTCTTTCTGTGTCCTCTCCTTTACTTATAAGGACACTAGTCATGGAGTTTTGGGCCAAAAACTTCCACTGGCACCAAAGTCTTTGGGAGCCACATTCTGTTTTTTTTTTATTCTCCTTTACAAAACTTTCTCCAAGGAGTTGTCTTTTGCTTTTCAACCCTGTTAAGTCTTGCTTTCTTATCAACTATTCCACTGAAACTGCTTGTGTCAAGGGTATCAATGACATCCATTTGTCCAATTCAGTAGACTAGCCTCTGATTTGTTATTATTCATATCCATTTCCCTTGATTCCTGCAACACTCACTCCTATCTCACTCATAACTCCTCAGTTTCTTGTTATCTCATGATCTTCTACCCAAGCCCTAATTGTTGGAGCTCCTAGTGGGTGCGTTGTAGAACTTCTCTCTAGCTATGTTCTCTCCTTCAGTGATCTCATCCATTCTTTTGGTTTTAATTACCACATATATGTTCATGGTAGCCAATTTTTTGCTAAGACCTTGAATGTGAGTCCTGATTCTTGCATCCATGACTCTCCCCAAGAGTAGTCAAATTTAATATCTGAACTAGAATCCTCGCCCCTCCTCCTCACAATACTGTTCCCCCGTGAGTCCTAGGAATCTCAGTAAATGACATCAAATGTTACCCAGTTGTTTATATGAAGACTTTAAATTAGTGAAATGGAAGCAACACAAAACTAAGTAAATTCTCAGAAAGTAGGAAAACACAGGGCAACGGGTTGAAAAAGAAAAGAATGAAGAAAACTAGAGAATCAATGAAGAAGATCAATGATTCCACTAATAGGAGCTACAGAAGAGAGGAAGACAAAAAAGGAGGGAAGGAAATTTGCAAAGAAATGATACAAGAAAAATTTTCTAGAACTGAAGTGAGCCAAACCATGACAGTGTATTTCCAACTTGTGCTTGGACCTAGTATAATGTCTGCTCACATTCCATTAGCCAAAATAGTCCCAGGCAGTGGAGTGAAGGAATATACTTTTCCTGTAGTGAAGGATGAGAGGGACTAAATTGTTGTGGACTAGTTGGACAGTCCACCACAAAGAGAGTAGCCAACACATCCAGGAAACATGGTCTGAAAATAAAAATAAGAAATCTATATTTAGCAGAGGAAAGAAGCAAGTTGATTTCCAAGATGATGGTGAAGAGATAGTCCCAGGGTTTAACTACAGTAGATCAGGAGGCCAACAAATTGAGAATGGAGCTGGAGAATGAAGGGCTCTGAGAAGGAGGTGCACAGGAAAAGAAAAAGAACGGATTGATAATCTGATAGGTTTGTATGGAAAATGGAACTAGAAACCCTTGAAATAATATTTTTTAAACAAATAAAATCCTTTCTTTCTCTCTTTAAAACTATTCAATGTCTCCCCACTTCTTTCAGAATAAAATTAAAATTCCGATAAGTCTTGTACATTTCAGCTACTACACGTTCCCTGGACTCGTTTCATACCACGTCCCATTTGTCCACTGAGCTTCAGCCGTCCAGAAGCTTCCCAGATCCTCAGCCATGCCAAGTGCATTTTTGCCTGAAAACTTTTATGCCTGCTGACTACTGGGCGGACTGCTTTTAGCCCAGCATGTCAAATGACTGGCTAGATCTCATCCTTCATATCTCTTAGTTCAAATTTATTCCTGAATTGTCTTTTCTGATACCGTGTATAGAAGTCCTCATTCACTTGTATTCTATCACAAGTCCCGTCACCCTTTATTTCCTTTTTAATAATTGCAACTTTCATGATCTTATCTGTTATTTTTCTTGTTTACTCAATGTCTTCTTCCACTGGACCATAAGTTTTATGAGGAAAATGGCTTCTGTTTTCTATCCCCTGTGTTTTGGACAGTGACTGGCATGGAGAAAACATTTAGGTAAATATTGAATAAGTGAATAAGTAAACGAATGAAGTCATGATGAATGAAGAAGTATAGGGTTTCATAGAAACATTTAAGGGCAGCAGTAATCCAGGCTACAATGGTGAGGGTTTTGTCTGAGGGAGATAATGTCTGAACTGAAGTTTTAAGGGTGAGGAGTTCATCAATCACAATAGGGGGAAGAATATGCAGATAGATGGAGTAACTTGTACAAAGGCCAGAAGCCTTGAGATAACATGGCCTATTCAATGGATTCTAGGGTGAAAGTAACAATTCTGCTGATGCTGAAACTTTCAAGGGATGTGAAAAGACATCATAGAGACTCAATGGGCACTATGAATGAGGCACTTATGTATTGGCCATAATCAGTGTTAATACTTAGATGCTTATTATTTATAATGAGGGAAGGATCTTTGCTATATGTGACTTATCTTAAGATTATCAACAGCTGAGCCTCAAGGTTGTAGCAATGTTGCTAACAATTTTCTCTCATTTAGTACCATATCAAGTGAAACATCTTGAGTTAGGAATTTTTTTAGCTCCTGGAGTTTTCTGGTGCTTTCTAAATAATCATATTTGTAGAACCCCAGGTCTGACATTGTGTTTAGAGAATCTCTTGGTTAGGAGTCAACACAAGATTAACTTGAAGAGGTGTATGCACCCCCGTGTTCATCGCAGTGTTATTTACGACAGCCAAGAAATGGAAACAACACAAGTGTCCATCGATGGATGAACGGATAAAGAAATTGTGGTATATATCTACAATGGAATATTATTCAGGCATTAAAAAAAGAAATTTTACCATTTACAAGAGCATGGATAGACCTCAAGGTCATTACGCTAAGTGAAATAAGTCAGACAGGGAAAGACAAATACTGTATGATCTCTCTTACGTGTGGAATCTAAAAAAAAAAGACAAACCTCATAGACACAGAGAACAGATTGGTGGTTGCCAGAGGTGGGGGATGAGGGGTGGGAGAAATAGGAGAAGGGGGTCAAAAAGTAAAAAGAAAAAAAAATTCAAAATAAAAAATAAAATGGGAAAACGGAAAGATTAGCTTGAGGAAAAACTTGGGGAATTGTAAAACATTTAATAGCTGTGCCATTACAGTCTGTGCTTCAAAAAATATTTGGAGTAATTGGTGATGTATTTTTTTATTTAAAAAAATTAAATTCTTAATTATGCCAATAAATGTAAACCTTTAGTTTCTTGCCCAGTGATCACGACAGGATTCCTAAGAATTGGCCTTGTTTCTCAATCTGTGAGTGTGAGTGTGTCTGGTAACCTCTCAGAGCCACTTTTTCCTCCTCTGTAAATGGGGGAGCAGGTAATAAGATAATACCCTTCCCATACAGGTAGTGTGTGGATCAAGTGAGTTAATGTGGGTAGAAGTACATTGCACATTCTAAATTCCTAAAGCATGCTATATTATTACAAATTTGGAGAACATTGCCAGGTAAAAATGCGCTAAACTGCCTGCCCAGATTATGTACTGCCAACCCCAATAAAAGGTTTCATGTGAAATATTTATCTTGCTCATCTTTTTGGGTTGAGAGAATTGAACCTGTGTACCTAAAATTAATCTATTAAAGTGGGTGTTGAAATAATGCCGTAAAAGAGAAATTGTCCAAGTTAGCTGTCATTCACTGGCTTTCAACACAGTCCAGCCATAGAGCATATATTTTACAGAAAAATAGTATCCTAATTCTTGAAGGAGGTGGGACAACACAACAGCCCATATACACGCAACACACAAAAGAATAATGTGTTGAAAAGAAGTTACATCTGGTGTCATGAAATTGATCAATTATTGCATAGATTACCAGGCTACTTATTATAAATTTTCAAAGCCACTTCCTTTCCATGGGAAGCGATCATGTACTTACTGCCTCTTGTTGCTAGGACTGTTCAATACTTGAATCCTAATTTCCCAAACTGATTGAGGATTTCATGTAAGTGGAATCTGAGTTGTCTACTTCTTTGGATTCCCCAACAGAGTCTGAGACAGTGCCTTGCACTGTGGTGTGGATTGAGAAAATCAATCCTTACATTTGGTCAAACAGTTGATATATGTTTATTAAATTTAGGTTCCTTTTGTCTTTTGGGTACACTAATGTGTTCAGTATGGAAGATGCTTTGGGTACGAACTCATCTTGGCTTGGCATGTACTTCAGAGGTGAACTAAAGATGCTATCAGCCCCACTTTTTCATTTTGGTTTATTACAGTTATTCTTGAAATATCCGTAGTTGCTGAGATATTAATCTTGCAGGCATGAAATAATAGAACTTTCTTCATCTCTGTATTACCTGAGGGGAAATGAGTTGTAATAAAGAGCGTATATTTATTTTCAGAATTAATTTCAGAGGAAAACTTTTATTTTGGAAACTCATATTATTTTATTCAACAATGTACCTGGTAATGTGGAAAATGTCATTTCAACATATTGTGTTAGAAAAATAAACTCGGGCAAATGGGCAAGTAGGTGATTTGAAGGAACTTGTAGTAAAATGCTTCATGTTTAGGAGTATTCTTTTAAGGCAAATTTATTTATTTCCAGATTCAAGGAAGAAAGCCACTTACTGTGAATTTCAGTGTATTTTGTTAGAATTTTCCATTTTTAATTGGTAAAAGAGTCTTTGTTAATTTTATAAAATTTAGAAAATGCTGAAAACAGTAAGAAGAAACTGACTATAACCGTACTCGATTCCCATCTCCTTGTCTGGAGATCACTAGTATTAATATTTTAGAGCATAAGCTTTTGGGTATGAGTGTGTATGTAAGTAAAACAAATTATGTCTGTATTTTGAGCATGATTCTATCTGTTCACTTTATATGATGTCATCATAACACTTAAATCCTAACATAGTGCTTACTTAATGCTGGGCACTCTTCCAAGCACCTTCTTTCTTCCTTTCTTTGTTTATCTAATCATTGTGACAGCACTATGAGTTTGGCACTATAATTATTCCCATTTCACAGATGAGCAAACAGGTAGGATCACAGAACTAAAACCCAGTTCCCTCTTTAACAAAATGCAGTTAGGTCTAGTATCCAATTCTTAGAAGTTTGAGAGGCAAGGTAAGGATGCAGTACAGTACTTGATAATTAAGGAGGATTCAATAAATGATACACTGTTATTATTATTATCGTGGTGGTCGTTATTCATAATTTTATCTCTAGTGTTTCATACAACTCCTAGAAATAGAAGTTGCTAGAAAATATCTATCACATGAATGACCTACAATGCTTTAGTTTCCACTTCCTTAAAATATGAATAGATGATTAGTAATTGATTATTAAGTCAGTACAGTTGAATTTCATTTCAATTTTTCTCTCAAGTGATATCTTTCCTGTTTTTTCCTGTTTTTCACAGATTCCCTTTTATCAACCTCCAAGCTTGTAGAAAATAACAAATGAGATGTTTTTCAAATCACTCTTATCCCCATGCTGTGATTGATACACGGGAGTAGATAAGCCACAGACAATTGATAAGGATACTTGATGTGCTTTTGTTGTTATCTTTTCTTCTTTTTTGTCTTCATCTTTCCAATCACATTCTAGTAATAGGCAGAAGTTTATTTTAAGCAATTGATTTGGTATTATTGAAACATTACACTTTGAGAGTGGGTCACGGCTTTTTACATCAGATAATTGTTTCTTAATATTTCAGATGATTTCTTGGTAAGAGAAAGGTGTACCATATTGAGAGATGACAAATAGGATAGTGAGCTAAGCTGCATGACAATGAAAATACCTAGGTTGTGAGCAGGAACATGGCAGCAATCTTCATTAATAAGTACATTTATTAAGAGACTGTGAAATGTGTTTGCATTTCCTTACTGATGTAATCATGCATAATAGAAAGAATCCACAGCAAAATAGACAGAATAGAGCCATCAAAGGGTATCATTCAGAGGGACTAAATTTGATCATCACTTAGAAAATATGCTGCTAAGCTTATTGCCTGTATAAATACCAATTTTAGCCAATAGGACTCTTCATAACGGGGTATTAGTGGCTGAATAGGATCTTAAAATGGAAATGCTGAATGTCAGACAAAAAGAGCATGAATGATGATGATGATGCCTTGACATAAATATAACAGAAGCAGCACGTTGTAATCAAGAAGTACAAGTTTCTTTCAACTTGATAGTTATTCCCACTGCTTATTAGATTGTTCAGTTGTGCAAGTACACAGAAAAACAAGATTTACCCTAAATACCATGATTTTTTTTGCACAGTGTAAAAATCCTCAGTTTTAGGTCAGATGTTCCTGTTGAGTATACTTGGATAAAATGATTTGTTCCCCAACTGTATGTGGAAGGTACCAATAATTGCCCAACTCTTTAATCACAAAATTATGTATTTTTAATTTCACTATGTTCTTTCTTCATAGCTGTTTGGCTATCTCTACTACTGCTAGTAACTGAAGCTTTAATCTAATCCTCTATATAACCATTTTGTGAATAAAAGTTGAATTCAATTTGAATAAGACAAGCAAATTGACATGAATACCAGAAATCATTTTGAAAACATGAACCAAGTTAATTACCCAGTTTTGCAAATGGGTTATTATAGTTTGATGACTTTGCTTTGGAAAGCATATAAGGGATTAAAAATAAAAGAAAATAGGCAAACTATAACCCATAGAGGAAAAGAAATCACTTTAATTAAAGGAAAATGGAGTAAAGTGAGAAAAATTATGTTTTTGATATATTAAATATTTCCAACTAGCAAAAAAGGAAGAGAATTAATGTTTACTGAGGATCTATTAAGTGTCAAGCACTGCATTATATATTTACATATACTATCTCACAGAATTCATATACAGTACTTTATCTCATGTATTTAGAAAAAATTATTTTTCTATTACATATGTGATGGAAAGAATATTTAATGATACTGGTTTTACCTTTAAAAATTTGAAATAAAGTAAATTACAAAAAAATATAGTGTTACTTTATTCATTAATTAATTTAATGAATTTATTAAGTGCCTTCACTATACCAGTCACCTGACTAGGCACCTAGGAGCAACAGTGACTAATTTAGTTGTAGAAAATGAATGTGCCATTGTGTATCATATTTTAGATGTAACATGATGATTCAAAACTTTTGTGGTGCTTTATGTCTTAATAAATAATCTGAGCGAGGCAAGCAAAATAAAAACTATGCAGATTTTTCTGGCTAAGTGGTTGGTCTTCAGAATTACTCTGCTTTTCAATTACTAACAGCCTTTAAAGATCATTGCCAAAATTTAGTTTCCCTTTCATTAAAAAAGCGTGCCAATGTTAGTGAGATGGTTTTTATTTTAATTCATTTGGAAAAAAATGGCAGTATAGCTAATGTTATTTAGGTAAAATAAGGCTAGAGTTGCAGTCTTAGGAAACTGAAGCAATGCAAGTCTCTAATTTATTGAGCCTTTAATATGTGGCAAGCAATGAGGGGACACCAAATAATTCAGGGAATTTCAGACCATACGTAGTTCAGACATCAGGATGCTCAGAGTTCGTGTTACAGGAAGGCTGAACTTGAAGACTAAGGCCATTTTCATGGTCAAGTTTAAAGGGTAACAAAGGACTCTGGTGGAGAATGCCTTAGGAATCCAGATCTCCCATGTATGCAACAATTATTTTGTGAATGTCCATTCACTACACTTGGGATTGTGTGCTTAATGCCAGAATTCCCTTCAAAACTCTAGACTCTGAGAGAGCAGGGCCCCTGTACACTTATTCACGAATGCATTCCTCACCGCCTAGTACGTAATGGAAGCTTCACAAATATTTGTGAAATTAGTGAAGACGTGGTCCCTGTGTTCAGAGAATTGATAACATATGAGAGGAGAAAGAAAAACAAATATTTTCTTTTCAATTTAAAAATGGGCACAATGATAATAAAGAATACTGTAGTTTCCCCACCACCTAACATATATACTCTATTCCCTATTTCTGTCTTTTTCCATAGCACTATTACTATCTAACATACTAAATTTATTTATTATATATTTTACTTATGTTCCATAAATAAATAAATAAATACATAGAACAAATAACACAGTCTTCTCAGTTCCGACAGTTTGGCAGCTGGTAGGGGCTCAAAATTGTCCCTTGAATCAATCAAAGGCAGTGGTAGGTACTAAGAGGAGAGAGGCGCTCAGGGGAGCTGTGCTAAGCTATGGTAGGGAAATGAGGTTCTCAGGAGAGTGAAGCTTCTGTCAGCACTGGAGTCATGAGTAGGGAGGTGACAACAGATCTAGGAGGAAGCTGGATGAGATCCATCCAAAAAGGAAGAGCATCAATCTCGACCCATTCAGATTGCTAAATGAAAATGAAATGAAATAAAAGCATATCAGTAGAAGTGTTCACTGGAAAGATATTCACCCAAGGGCAGGATAATCAGAGACCAATATAACTGGGCTTCCCATGCCTTGGCCCTCCTGAGTTAGTTTGGCAGCTTCCATCTATAAGTGGTGGTCTCGGAGAACAGTATGAGAGCAGGGGCTTAGCATTGGACCCAGCAGCCAATGAGAGCTCTGGGCTCTGTACTGGGACATGTGATAGAGAGACTGGGCATTCAGCAACTTTTGAAGACCAAGTACACCCATCCCCTGCTATCTCTTTCTCTCTTCCCCAGAGTTAACCGGTATCCTCAACTTGGTTCACTTGTTGCTCATGCATGTTTTATGTATATATCCATTTATAAAATTTATATGAACAGTATTGCACTATCCATTCCCTCTTATACTTGCTTTCCCACTTAAAATTATTTTTTTACGATTTATCCATATTGATCCATATAGAACTTATTTGTTTACTTCAACCGCGATATAGGATGCTATTGTATGTTTGCAGTATATTAATTACAAAATATTGGAGGAAGTCATCAAGAGGACCTGACTGCCAGCTGACCCACAAGCTGGACCTGGGAATCGGAGGCTCCTCAACCCCTCCTCTGTCCTTGGAATGTACTTTCTGCCCACTGTTCCCACTCTATGAGCCATTTTCAAGGACATAACCTTGAGAGAGCAAGGTGTTATTGAGACCATCTGGACTGTACATGTGACTGAACCTAGTTGGGGCCTCTAAATAAACTTTTTAGATTCTGGTGGGCAGGTGCAGAGACCTACTTGTCTTGTGGCACACACAAGGAGCCTCGTAAGTAAGTTCCCTTTTGCTTATTAAACCTGCCACCCACCAATCTGGAGTGGTCTGCCTCTTTCTTCAGTCTCTCCTTGCCCTCTGTGTGTGGGGGCCGGTTTTAATTTTACCCAGGAAGCTAGTGAGGTTGTGAGCCAACAAGAAATTGCTGAAGTACTATGGTAGGCAAAATTCTAAGATGATCTCCAAGATCTCTGACTCCTAAACATGTCCTGCATAGTTCCCAGGACTATGAATATGATGGATTTTATGCCCATGATTAGGTTAGCTTAAATGGCCAGGTTGACTTTACAAAGGGAGATTATCTGGGTGGGCCTGACTTAATAACATGAGCCCTCTAAATCTGGGGCTAGAGGTCAGAGAGAGAGGAAGTCAGAGACTAAAAGCACAAAAAGGATGCTATGTTCTGTTGCTGGCTTGGAGAGGAGGGGCCACATGGCAAGGAAAGCAGATGATGGCTAGGAGCTGAGGGTAGCCCCTGGCTGACAGCCAGCAAGGAAACAGGGACCTCAGTCCTATGACCACAAAGAACTGGACTTCCAATAACAAGAATGAGTTTGGAAGCAGATTTTCATTTTCCCCAGAGTCTCCAGATGAGGATTCATCCCAACTCACACCTTGATTTCAGGCTTGGGACACTTGAGCAGAGAACACAGTCCTACTGCGCCAGACTTCTAACCTACAGAAATTACAAGATAATGCATTTCTGTTGTTTTAAGCCATTAAGTCTGTGGTAATTTGTTACACAATAACAGAAAATGAATATAAGCTTTAACGGAAAAATGTCAAAATTTGATAATCTGGGAAATGGAACTGGTTCTTTTTTTTTCTACACTTTTCTATGTGCTGGAAATTTTTCATGATTTTAAAGACACGGAGGTTGTAAGATTGAGGGGAAATGTCTATTAACTACATTAATAGAGAACCCAGGAGATCACAGGATTTGGAGTAAAGAGAGTGTGTATTATGGAAAGTGACAGTAGATCCCTTCTTCTCCGGTCCACTCATTCTGCCTCCATCTTATATTAGCATCTTGTCTTCCCAGGATTGTTTTATGTGGTAATTCCCCCAAGTTGAGGTCCAGGTTTCAATTTAGATTTTCTTTTGTGGTACTTGTTACAGCATATATTCTATGTGAAAAAATGCAAGTCTCTTTGGAAAAGCTAGAATGAGGCATTAGATACTGATTCTCAGATATTAATATGTGGCAAGGATCTCATTCAGGAAAGAATCAGGAAGTAAGAACATCAACAGCGAAACTTTAGGAAAAGGAGACTAGACTGGGAGAGACAGCTACATAACGATAACGACACAGGCTGACTTCGGAAGAAATAGGGCAACTGGGAAATAATTAGCCATTGAAAAAGAATTTTAGAAGTCTACAAATGAGCAGCCTTGAAAGGCTAAACATGGTAGGGTAAAAAATAAGTAAATAAATAAGTAAAAGCAAAATTATAAAAGTTAATGATGTGAAAATGGTCATAAACAAATCGTGGGAATGATTTCAGAAGAAAAACCAGGTCAATAGGAGGCTATAATTCTTGAATTCACTCTAAATTTAATTTTAAAAGGCAGTTCTATGCTTTCCTTTTTTTTCCTACATGCACTATAAACTCAATTAAAGTTAATGGGAGTTATGGGCAGCATTTCTAAATCACAGCCTCTCAGAGGCTAATTATTTTCAACTGAATTGTTAAACAGCAACCTTTTCCTGGTTTGGTAATAAGCAAGATGGCAGCCTTGTTCACATTACATTCGATTGTAAGACAACATTCGTGAAAATATTTCTTCTAAACAGACTTTTTTCTGACCACCTAAATTGAAGAAACGTGTGAATTACTCTCTACATCTGACAAATGTTTCCATTCTGACAGAATTGGTAACTTAACTTTCTTAAAGTTATGAGATACCTCTTCCAGGATGTTTTGCCTTTAATGGGTAATTGCCATCTGTAAAGTCAGGAGGTTGAAGACTGATCTCCATACACCCAATTACTTCTCTCACAAAAGGATGTGATTCCTTAATTCCAATTACTTACCCCTTAGGTTTTTGAGAGCTCTACAAAGTAAAATATAAGGTCCAGGGTAATATTGAAATGAGGCCTAAGATGTGCTTATGGAAATTTATTCCTTCATTTATTAAATATTTGTTGGGAGTATTGGAGTCCCTAGCGCCTAGGCCAGGGTCATGCCAGAGCAGACCTTCCAAAAACATGTGTTGAGTTTGGGGGCACCTATATCTTGCTGGGCACATGGCTGGCTCCCAGGATACGGTGACAAACATTTGATATAATACTAAACGATGCACACCTAATGGACACAGGAACAACCTATTTATGGAATCTTGTTCAAGTGTCAAAGAAAAGGCACGTGCCGATTATCTTTGTTGGTGGTGTTTCAGTGCATGGACATATTAGGAAATGAGGCAGCAGGGACATTTGTCTCAGTAGTCAAGGACTCATTATTGTTTGCGGTTTTTCTAAGACTGGGATGTGTAGCAAGCTTCTTAGAGGAACATGAAGCTCAGCAGTTTTAAGGATAAAATTTGAGCTCTAGAGATTCACCTTTTCTGGGGTCACTTATTCATATTTTCCAAGGGGAGGTTCTAATTGGATTGGCTTATCACCATCCAAGAAAGAGCACAAGTATTGAGCACATTTTTGAGCTAAGGAATTTCTTAGGGACTTGGGAACCTCCTGTCCTTCTTTTAGGGGTCACCCTGTCTATCAAGCCACAGAAATACTCCCCCAACCCCTGAGTATTCCAAGAACCATGTGTTCAACCACGACATACTCACCCCACTCTGGCACAACGGTACCGAAATAACACACCACCTGCTGTGGCTGGAGGAGGCATTGCAGCAGTATCCTAAGTTGGCCTTGGTGCTCACAATCTGTGGGTTCTGCAATGCTTGAAATAAACAGCACCTCTAAATGTACCAACAGCTGAACAATACAGCAAAAGATAATTTTAAGCTGACAACAACTGGATCAACTGCTATTGTGCAATGAGGAGAAACAAATAAGGAAAAAAAGGCAAGGAAGTATCTCTCAAAGAAACGGTGGTAAATTCAATTCTGTATAGAGGTTAGGGAGGTAACATAAACGTGTAAATCTGGACAGGTGTAAGACAAACGTGAGAAATTCAACCTGTTTGAACAGGAGAGTAGGCAGCCTAGTGAAAGACATTTAAATTAAAAATTTTAAATGAAACCAGACACTGGGTGGGCCATCTTTGCTGGATTCAGCTCACTGGATGTCATTCTGAACCACTGATGACCAAATGTCCAGAGGAAAGCTTGGAAAGAAAGCCAAAATATGAGATAAATCTATGACATCATTTCTTTGAGAGATTATAATAGCAGAGGAGATGTCTGCAACTTCCTTCCTTCTCATTCATTCCCAATTTTTTTGCCTTGGCCAGGGTTTTAAGCCCAGGTACCTACACTTTCACTTCCAAAGGATTGGTTCACCGGTGGGCTGTCTTGTCTATTTAGGATTTTTGTGTTTTTGTTACCTTTCATCATTGGACACAAAATGTGCTGTAGAGAGTCCCAAAGGGCTGGTTCCATAATAGCAACCATATCCCAGTGATGGAAGGCTCAGTCTTGCTCAGTCAAATCCACTCTACTTTTCCACTTGGTCCTCAGAAGCACTGGGTTTCAGTTTAATGGAAATATTATCATGGCTCCTAGTGAAGAGTCCTCCCATGACACTCAACTTCTTCAAGTAAGAACACTTGAACTTAAAAGGTGGTTAAAAGTTAAACTGGGTCATAATTCAGTGTAAAGACACGCCCCTCTGCTGTCTTTTGATGTCCAACTTTGTTTCCGGCCATAGAAGCAGAGAATATACCACATCCTGCAAGTCAGGACCTTGAGTTTCTTGGAAGAGACGTCACCAATGGCATCATAGCTGGACGTGTTTTTACATTTTTCTTCAAAATTTTATCATGAAAAATTTCAAATATACAGATAGCAGAATTTAAAAAAAGTACAGCGAACATTCATATACCCATCTCTAGATTCTGCATTTTAACGCCACCATCTTTATCCACTCGTCTAGCTATCCATCAATCTATCTTATTGTTGATGCATTTCTTTAATTGCAGATATCAGTGTACTTTTTCCTGAATACTTCAGTGTGCATATGTTAATAACTTTAATATTTGTTTAGACTGTTTAATTTTGATGTAAAATTTAGATACAATGAAGTGCACAAATCTTGTGTACATTTGCTGAGTTTTGACAAACACATCCGTCTGCTTAACTCATACTCTTTCATTACCTCAGAAAGTTCTGTCATGCTTCTTTCCTGGCAGTCTCCACCCTATACCTGCCAAAAACTACTGTTCTGATGACTTTTTCCCATAGATTAGTTTCAGGCCATCATATAAATGGAATTATACAGTATGTATGTTTTTTGTAAGACTTCTTTCACTCAGCCTGATGTTTTCGAGATTCATCCTCATTGTTGCATGTATCAGTAGTTTGTTTCCTTTTATTATCACACTATTATCCCACATTGTACCCAATCTTCTATTGATGACACCTCGGCTGTTTACAAGTTTTAGAAATACTGGTTCACAATATTTGAACAATTTCATGTCCCTTGCAGCAATGTATGAAATTTCTGGTTGCTTCACATTCTTGCCAGAGTTTGGTATTGTAAGTAATTCTTAATTTTTGGCCATTTAGATGAATGTGTAGAGTTATTTCACATGTGGTGTTTTTTTTTTTTTTAATTTTCATGTCCCTGATGACTAATGATATGGAGTATTTTTTCTCATGTTTACTTTCAATTTGTATGTCTTCTTTAGGGATGAGTCTGTTCAAATCTCTTGTCCACTTTTAAATGCGGTGTGTGTCTTCTTCTTATCAAGTTGTAGGAGTTCTTTATTTGTCCTGGACACCAATCCTTTGTCAGATACGTGTGTTTGTAGCTGTATTGTTTTAATGGGCCATTTCATTACACCCTAAGTCCAGCCATGCATGAACTCTAGACCTCTTGCTAGGATGAACAAACTCCTTGACATTAGCCTACTGTTTCACTTCTTTTGAAATGAGTTCCTTTGCCATCAGAAGCCCACATTTAGAGATTTCTAGATTCCTCTTCAAGTACAACATATGATACTTGAAAGATGTCTGTCCTTTCTAAACTGTTAGATTTTGTCTTACCTGAACCACCTATTTTAAAAGCTGGAAAAAAATGAAATGGGAGTTAAAATAACTTAGTAAATACCAATCTACCTCTTGTATTTTACAGCTTATGGTTTATAAATCCTTTCAAATATGTTATTTCATTTGATACTCATTGATAGTCCTTGAAGTAAGGCTATTAGCTTCATTTTGCAGATACATAAACTGAGCCTTAGTGAGGATAAAACTCTCGCTCAAGATCACCAAGCTGGTAAAAGGAAGAGTCAAATTCAGTTCTTCTGACTGCGCCCCTCCCCACTGCCTGGCGCCATGGTTGAAAGGCATCTTGGTGGTCAGTGTCAGAATTAGGAATGGAGGATCAGCATCTTACTATCTTCCTGGTAATGAAGACAGTAAGGATGATCCCTGCTAGTGAGTTGTTAATCCTGAATAGCCAGGCTTTGCTAAATGCACCCATCCTGTGTCCTATTTCTATGAATACAGGGCTTGTTTTGTAAAACAATTTGCCAAATAAATGGCAACTCAACTTGCAAAAGAACATAGTGACCAGTCAAATTCCCTTTTTAATTCTAGTGTTTTGAGGATTTGTACATGTTGGAAAAAAAGCAGTTTGGGTTAGTTCCTCAAGGGTTTATTTTTAGCAAAAGCTTAGCGGATGACATGCAGAAGACATTTGCTAAGATAAAATTATTCTTGTGGCATGAATCAGCTTATTGCTGCTCATCTCCTTTAAAATAATGGGTTCTTTACATTTGTTGGATTTATTTTAACACATTAAAGCATTTTCAAAAGTGAACGTCAATTTGAAAAATGACTCTCTCCATGTGTTTAGTAATGGAAGGGAAGCACGCAAGTGCACCATCAGCAAATATCCAAGGGTTTCTCTCATTAAGCGTTCCCATTGCATCAAAGCAGGTAAAGGGATTAGAAAACTTAATTCCTGCTTCTAATTCCGTTTCCATCAGAGCTTTAAATATTTACTACCGCTCAGGAATCTTGCGTTTGGTAATCTTTGGAATCAGTTCTGTGTTTGGAATGATTGCGGAAGAGCACTACACAACAGCCTTATCCTTTGCATCTCTCTCCTCCTTCCAACCCCAGGCCCACTGAAAGTAGGTTAGTTAAACTAGATCAAACATAAGTCTAAATAATTGAAACTGGGCTCCCTCTGGGAGCAGATCAAATCCTGTTGTAAAGCTGGCAATATGACTGGAGAGAAAATTGTTCTGTAGTTTCGTTTTTAAGTAAAGTGTTTTCTTTTCCTTGACCATGTCTCTTGACAGATGTCCTGCACGTTGTAGGTACTCAGGAAGCATCTACAATTTGAAATTAAATCTATTCTTTCTTTGGGAGGCAGAATTTTCTTCTTTTTTTTCCTCCCAGCTTCTCTAAATATTCAGAATGTTAGATTAGAGTTTTAGACAGGATTTCTGAATTGGGGCCAATGGATAGAATTCAAGGGTTCTGTGAACTTGGGTGGAAAATATTATATCTTTCTCATGACTAATCTTTAATTAGAAGTCAGCATTTCTTTCTATCGTGAATATAAGCCCCCTGTAAATATAGTAAAGCTAGTAGTATTCCTAAACATTTGCCATCCATAGAAATCACGGGTATTTTCAAATTACATTAAACTTTTGTGGCTATTTTGAAATATCATCATGTTCATCAATATTTCAGAACTATTGGGCTCACTAGAGGATTTTTTTTACTGCATTCTTAATAAAGTACATATATTACAATATCACATAATTTTATGATTTTTATTACTTTAATAATTGTATTTCAACACATTTAGTTTCCTTAGTAATCTCATGTATTTTATTTTAATGGATTTGAAAAGGGATGGGCCTAGGGCCCTGCAAGTGTATAAACTGGAGAGTGACTATTTCCTTGAGAGTGAGGCCCCGTAGACTCAGGTCAATGCAAGGGCAGAGTCGGCGCTTATAAGGATCTGAGAGTGAAAATGTTCCATTTTGCACCCTCAGCACCTCTTCTGTCTCACCCTAGTCCAGGACTATATTTGAAAATACTATGCTGAGAGGGATTTGCTTCTCAGTTGTCATTCTTCTTCTTCTTTTTTTTTTTTTTGAGGAAGATTAGCCCTGAGATAACATTTGCTGCCAATCCTCCTCTTTTTGCTGAGGAAGACTGGCCCTGTGCTAACATCCATGCCCATTTTCCTCTACTTTATATGTGGGATGCCTGCCACAACATGGCTTGACAAGCAGTGTGTAGGTCTGCACCTGGAATCTGAACCTGCGAACCCCAGGCCACCGAAGCAGAACATGCAAACTTAACCACTGCGCCACCAGGCTGGCCCCTCAGTTGTCATTCTTTAAGTGCCCTCATCCTTTAGTAAAGTCTGACATATCCACGGAGACTTGCATGGTGTTTGGGAAGAATGAAGGGACACGGAGTCCAGAGAATGGTGGCTTTGCCAGCACTCAGCTTTCTCTTGTTGCCTTGGGAGATGGAGCAACAGCCACGAAGGGCACTGGGGCCAAGAGTTCTGAGAGGCGGCCAAGTGCAACGTAAGAGGAGGTCACTGTGGCGCTGAGATCAGTGGGGGAGTTGCAGAACACCCTACTGCTGCGCTGATGACAATGAACTTTGGAAAGGATCTCTCAGAACGGGTGCAAGACAGACCCAACACTTTCTGAATATCCACTAGAAGTAACTGCGTCCTCCGTAATCCCAGCAGCCTGTGACTATGGCTCTGCAAGATTATCCAGGTGGGTTTATTAGGAATATTATCCAAGGGAGATGGTTTCTTAAGCAGTGTGAGAGCCCTTCAAAACAGGCAACCTCCTCCAGCTGATAGCAGAAGAGGAAGTCAGAGAAACCTAAAGCACGAGAGGATTTGATGCGCTGGTGCTGGCTTGAAGATGGAGGGATGGCAAGGAATGTAGGTGGTCTCTAGCTGAGAAAGACCCTCAATTGGCAGCCAGCAAAGAAACATGAGACTTGGTTCCACAAATACAAGGACTGAATTCTACCAACAACCGGAATGGGCTGGGAAGTAGATTTCTCCAAAGCTTCCAGATGAGCACTCAGCCCCGGCTGACACTTTGATTTCAGCCTGTGACATCCTGAGAGGAAAACCCAGTCTCACCGTGTCAGACTTCTGACCTACAGAACCATGAGGGTGTTGTTTTAAGCTGCTAAGTTTATAATAATTTGTTATACGGCAATAGAAAATGAGCACAGAATGCGACCACTAGAAAATGGGATGGGATGGAATGAATTTGTTTACACAATCGTACAATTAAGTAAAACTCTTTGCCAGACCAAGTATTGTGTTACAGACCCCTCAAACCCTGAGTTTCCGTCTCTGTCCTTTTTCAAACTTCTTTTGACATAATTCCTACTGAATATCTGTGAATCAAGCAGCATGCAAATAAAAAGAGCTAATGCTGAGGATTTTCATTTCCAACTAAAAATGGATCTAATAGAATCTTTAAAAGGACATATATTGAGTTTAATCAGGACTTTGTAGTAAGCAAAAGAAACCTAAATGAAAATTGCTCCAAACAGAATCATTATGTTGTACACCAAAAACTAATATAACGTTATATGTCAATTATACCTCAATAAAAAAAATTTGCTCCAAACAATGGGGGGGGCGGAATTATTGGATGATGCCATTGGAAAAGTGTAACAGCCACAACTCAGTGAAGACTCCGGGTCCAGGGATCTGCAATTCTCTTGGTGTGGTTCAATTTTTTCTGTTGCCTTAGTTCTCTGGCTGCTTCACCATGACTGCAAGATGAGAGCAAGCAACAAGAATAGTCATGGCTTCCTCCATCTCATTCCTATGGAGGGAGCATTGCTTTATCAAAATAGCTAGCAAAGAAAATTCCTGTTGCTGTTAGGAAGGGAAAAGAGGGCAAATATTTGTAGATTATGCAACCAACAAATGCCTACATATTAGCATATGTTCAAATACGTTTAATATTTACAGACAAAATATTACACACTCCAGTTGTTTTGTGTTTTCTCATGGTATTTTGAACACTAAATAAAAATATAAAAACTGATTTAAAATGTCGGTAAATATTTATTGGATCTCTTAATAGGAAAAGACTTTTTTTTTTTTTTTGAGGAAGATTAGCCCTGAGCTAACATTAGCTGCCAATCCTCCTCTTTTTGCTGAGGAAGATTGGCCCTGAGCTAACATCTGTGCCCATCTTCCTCTACCTTATATGTGAGATGCCTGCCACAGCACAGCTTGATAAGCGGTGCTAGGTCCGCACCCAGGATTTGAACTGGCAAACCTCGGGCTGCTGAAGCAGTGCTTGAGAACTTAACCAGCATGCCACTAGGCTGGCCCCGGAAAAGACTAAGTATAAAAACAATGGGCAAAATGAAAGAGAAAAAGATCACATTATTTTAAAGTTGTACATGAAAAATCCCTAAAAATAAAAAAAATATATATAAATTAGGAAAAACAGTTGCCAGGAAAATGATGAAGAATTAATATTCTTCAAAATTAAAAGGTTTTTACACAACTGCAAAAATAACAAACCATCTTGTAGCAGGCACTGTGGACGGACGCCTCACCCCACTCTGCTTGGCTGTTACTGTGGAAGTGAAGCCAGAGCCTGGTTCTCCTCACCTGAGTATTGCACCCAGGGCAGGCTGGAAGAGCCAGGGAGTTAATCCCCAACCCCTGCAGCCCCTAAGCACAGGCTGGCAGGAGTTGCTGGAAATATCCCAGCTCCCTAGCCTGCGGTGGGATGATTTAGAGTGGGAACCTACTCAAAAACAGACCCTTTACCAGCTCCCTTCACTTCTCTGTGTCACTTTCCTCCTCTCAGACCAGGATTATCCAGGATTACCAACCAAACCTACTGCTTCCACTGAGATACCACTTTCGGGAAAAGTTCCAATGAGAACCAAAAAGAAGAGGCGTCTCAATAATAATTTTTAAAAGTGAGTAAACCAATTACAAAACTCAACCCTTGCCTCCCTGTGCTCCAGAGCTTAGCTTGACCTACCATGCTATAACAATGTTTTCAACACCCCTCTGGCTTAGTTTTATGGCAGCCTGACGTAGTTAATGTGTTATCAACTGGTCTGACCGTCACTGCTGGTCTCGTCGAGTCATCTTCTGCCCAGCTGCCAGTGATTCACCTAAACAGCAAAGATTAGCCACTCTGCTCCTCTGGTTAAAGCTTTAGGAGGCTGGCTGTGCTCTGGGCACTGGCTCCTCTTTGAATATGCCTTTCCTTGCACTAGCCCAGTAAAAAAAAAAAAGAAAGAAAGAAAGAAAAAAGTGAATGTGAAAAAAACTTCACTTCTCAGTTACTAAAGAAATGAACATTTAAGGAAAATCCTGTTTTTCACTTAGATTCTCCAAGATTAAGAAACAAAATTCAGTGTTATAAAGGTATGCTCAGAGAATTCTCCCATACTCTGCTGATGAAAATGTAATTCAATATAATCAGCACATAAAGAGATTCGGCAAAAAAGTATATATATTTTCAAAAATGTTTGTGCCATGTGATTCAGTATGCCCATTTCTGTTCTGTTCATTCTTTATTGATCTACTTGAAAATTGTATGCAGTAAACTAGAAAATACCTTGATTCCTTGCATCTTTCGTATTAGGTGTAAAATCAGAGGGGTGGGAAACCTGAGTACAGGGTCTCAGAGTGTTAGTTATGTTACCGGAAACTGGAAAGAGTAGAGGAGGTGAGGTTAATGGAGCAACAGACAAAGGTTCTCTGGATTTCTCCTCCATGCCTTCCTCTTGGCTCTGATGCTGTGCTGGCCTCAAGGCCCTGGCTCTGATGCTCACCATTGCTTCAGTCTTGACATCTCCTTCTCTTGGCCTCTTTCCAGATCTTGACTCTTCCTGAGCTATGATATTGCATTTCTGGCACTGGTCTACCTCTCCTTTCCCAAATGTCTGACTTGGACCTCACCCAGTTTTCAATGTCACTTCTCTCATAATTCAAGGTAACCCGTCCTATATTGTGATTCATTATCACCCACACTATTGTTCTATTTGCTAGAATGCACTACCATGTCCTATGTCTAAATATCATGTACCATTTCAGTATTTACAACTGCTGTAATTGATATTAGGGCGGGTTGTGGGTTGATGACTGTAAATTGAAGGCCTTTATGAATGTATTATCCAGAATGTAAGAAGTAGATTTTTCATAAACACTGGATGTTGGCTTCACATTTCTGCAAAAATTCATTCTAAACCATGAAAATCACCAATAAATGGTAGGGACCCTTATTGCCTGTATCAGGCCAGACTGTCCCTCATTCTTTTTTGTTTTTATTTAACTCATATATATATTTTTTGCTGAGGAAGATTGGCCCTGAGCTAGCATCTGTTGCCAATCTTCCTCTTTTTGCTTGAGGAAGATTCGCTCTGAGCTAACTTCTGTGCCAATCTTCCTCTATTTTGTATGTGGCTTGCTGTCACAGCATGGCTGCTGATGAGTGGTGTAGGTCTGTGCCTGGGAACTGAACCCGGGCAGCAGAAGTGGAGTACACCAAACTTACCACTAGGCCACAGGTCCAGCCCCAACTGTCCCTCATTCTTCATTGGCTACTGTTCTACTATTGTGAGGATTCAATGACATTAAGCATACAAAAGTCCTCTGTAAATTTTGGATCAGTATGCCAAAGGATGTTTTACTATTGTATTGTATATATTACAGAGTCTAGTGCAGTAATTCTTTTTCTAGAGAGAGGCTGAACAACTTTTCATAATTCTGGACATAAGGTAGAGCCTCCACTTATTTTTATTCAAGTAATCACAAATGCATTTGATCCCTTTCTTGCTCCCTTTCACAAAATAGACTAATGTTATTTAGTAAAACTTTTCCTTTCATCTTGTACATTAAAAGACACAAGGAACCAATTTTTTCATTCTTAAAGGCGGAGAATCATTAGAAATCATGAGCAATATGTACGGTTAATTGAATTGCTGGGCTAAAACAATATTACTAATAAACAACTCAATGGCACATGGTTAAAATGAACTCATGACACTCAGACTATAATTATAAGGCATGATAAATCACACGCAGAGGTTAGCTCGACTGTAAAGTAAATAGCTGTCTCTCTCAAAACTGATTTGCTAAAATACTATCTGGAAAACCATTAAATATTCATTATTTATATTAAACACAAAATTCTGTCAGTAGAAGATTACCTTTTTCAAGGTCACCTGTGTTGGGAAGCACGAAGAAGAGGCAGCTTAGATACACTTATTCAGGTCCCTGTTAAACCACCAAGTTTTTGACCTCCAGCAAATTCCTGACTCGACTCTGTGCCATTTGGAAAGCGGAATTTTGGGTTTGCTGACTCCCTCTGCTTTGTAAGTATATTGCAAACGTAATGTGCAAGTAGTTCCATGAAAATACCTGGAAAGCATAAAACCTATTAAATATAAGGCACTCTTACCTCATTATTTCTAATAGTTTTAAAAATACTTTTTTTGCCATATAACATTAAATGTCTCCCAAAGCATTTTCAATATGTGAAAGCGACTCAAATCATGTAGTCCTGTCATGGGTATAATGGAAAAGCTCTAAATGTACCTGCACTGAGCATCATACATTGAAACATGAAGCGAAATGCAGTCTTCAGACATACTGAGATTTTTGATATGTCCGTTTAAGTCAGCATGACACACTTTTAGAGGGGAAATTGCCTAAAGTTTGGTCCCACAAATCCATCACTAATCCAAAGAGATAGTTTAAATATATTTGTACCAGGAAGCTCAACACACTTTACCGCACAGCTTAGGTAGTGTTAAATGTGGCCGATTCTTTTACACATAATGAAAAGAAAATTTCATTTTTAAATAACTGGCAATAAATTTCAAACCCGGTTTATTTTCACAGTGGATTTGTTCCCTCTTTTACCTTCTTCCAGACTAACATGTAAATTTTCGTTCACCAAGATGAGTCCAAGCTCGGAGTCCAACTCCCCGGCATTTCTTTGAACAGAACTTCTGCAGCAGCTCTGATCATCAGCCACAATTACATCTGTAAATCTGGTTCAGTGACATTGCTGCACCTCCCTGTAGACACCAGAACATCTTGGCAGGCAGCCAGTCGATCAAGCACTCATGAATCCCCGGGTATGTGGCTTCCAGGAGTGAACTCATCATTTGCAAACCTGGGACTCAGCAAAATTTCATTTTCCTACATAAGAACCTGGGAAGGTTTTGAGGTATCTTCAAAAGGCCTCATAATTAATGTTCTGAGGATGACAAAAAGCATCAGATTTTTATTTGTTGTGTGTAAAAAACTCAAACAGAAAAGGTGCCATTATGAAAAATAAAAAGTTTCTGAGTAAAAAACAAGCATACTCTGGGTCCTTACCATTAATTGCTGATTTTCGTGGTTTAGAATGAATTTTTGCAGAAAAAAGAAACTGATGCCTACTGTTTAAGAAAAGCTAATTCTTAGACTCTGGAATATAAATGTGTAAAGTCCTTTCATTTTCCCTTTTTCCATCACCGTTAAGCACATGAATTGTAAAACAGTGCAATTGGCATGTGGCTTTTAGACATGGGACATGATAGTGCGTTCCAGTAGATGGAGCATTAGTCTAGGTGAGAATGACTCACAAAATAGAATGGTTTACCATTGGAGTGTGGGAGGACCGACATTGAAAACTAGGAGAGATCTAAGTCAGATACCAGGGAAAGAACAGGTGGGGCAATGCCAGAAATGCAATATCACATCTCAGGAAGAGTCAAGATCTGGAAAGAGGCCAAGAGAAGGAGATGGCAAGACTGAAGCAATGGTGAGCATCAGAGCCAGGGCCTTGAGGCCAGTACAGCATCAGAGCCAAGAGGAACGGATGGAGGAGAAATCCAGGGAACCTTTGTCTGTTCCTCCGTTAACCTCGTCTCCTCCACTTTTACCAGTTTCCCATAACACAACCAACACTCTGAGAGCCTGTGCTCAGGTTCCCCTCCTCTCTGATTTTAACCTTGCATCATTACATTTTAATTAATTCAGTTTAATTTGGTAAACAAATTAATAAGGAAGTGATAAAAGTGGACCCAATGAGCAAAAGGGCATAAACTTTTTAAAACTATATATTTTGCCAAATCTCCTTCTTCCATGATTTTATTAGTTTGTATTCTCATCAGCTGAGTATGGGAAGATTTTCTGAATGTATCTTTTATAACATTGAGGATTATTCTTTAATCTTGGACAATCTGATAAGTAAGAAAGAATTAGTTCTTCCTTTAACGTTCATTTCTTTGATAACTGTGAGGCAAAATTTTTCATGTTGATAACTTTTCTTCCTTTGGGATTTGTATCTTTATACTCTTTTTCGGGGAGTAGGGGAAATGCGTGTCTTAACTTGGGCTCCCCAGAAGTTGCCAGGAGACCAGGATATGAGAACAAATAATTGATTTGGTTGGTGGTCCTGGAGAACCCTGGTAGGAGACTGAGGAAGTGAGATGGGGAGAGAACAAAGCCCATAACATGTACATTTTTGAGCATGTTATCAGCACACGTATGTAGACCTTAATCCCGTCACTGAATGGGGAAATTCAGTTCCCACCACAGGGCCAGAGAGCTGGGATTCACATTCCTGTTATCCCTAGCTGGGGGCTACAGGGGTGGTGAATTTTACTCCCTAGAGCTTCCACCCATCACCAGGTGGAACAGAGAAAGACCTCGAGTGAAGAGATGCAGGTGCTGCCTTTTGGAAATTGTTCAGATTTCACTCAAATCATGTTGGCGCAATGAAGAAGAGGAGCGAAGGTAGAAATTAAAGGAACCGTTTCACTGGGTGTCTCTGTGAGACAAGTGCCCACAAACAGATGTGTTTTGATTCTTAGTGACAGTATGCAACAGAGAGAGGTAGGGAGAGTCTGAAATCCCACACCTGGCGGAGACCGGGACCATGGGGACTCCTGCGAATTAGCATCTAGGAGGTCTGCTGCTTCAAGGGGCAGAATTTGTGCTGTGGAAATCAATGTGTTAGCACAAGACGCCAAAAGGCAATAGTAGTGTGGAGTGGTGCCTTCAGTTGGCTTTGGCCCTAAAATGAGTGGAATGGCTCTGCATGAGGAGTTAAGGGAAAGTCCTGAGGCAGCAAGGGCAGAATGAATGAAGTTGAGGGTACCTAATAAAAGAGAAGGAGTTTCTTCTATACTGTAACAAGGGTAATTATTTTTTACTGGGAGTTGAACAGTATTTGTCATGTCCTTAAACAGATGCACATTCCAAAATAGATGAAGAACCTCTGTTCTGAAGGCAGCGCTCTAACTACATATAATAAGAGAATGACCCGCGTGCTGTCATTTCACGGGGTATTTTAAGTTTTCTGCCTGGGCCAGGAGAAGCTGTCTCCTTTCCTCTTCCATGCTCAGAGTTATCCCACTCTCTACCCACAGAAAGGAAACGAGAGAAGAATGATCCAGCCAAGTTATCGCCGTCACAAGAAAGTAGAAATTAAATCTAATTAATATTAATGAACAAAGGCTAATTATTAAGAAATCTTCCAAGGAGAAGGGCATTCAATGACATTCAATTCAATGCAGCAAATGTTTATCAGAACGCTGGTTGGACCAAGCACTCAGCTGGGAATGGCCTGTGATTTTTTTTACCCTCTTTGAAAAAAGAAAGAAGCATTTTTCCCTTTCATCACTGATCATCCCAGGTAATGCAAAACTTAAATTTCTCTATACGACATCCCTTAGCAACTCCTTAGCAACCTTCAAATGAGCAAGCTTTTGCCAGCGGGGTCCACAGAAGCAAATTTTAAGAAAAAGCTTCTTCCTCTTGCCACTAAACCTTTCACTTCAAATGTTTTATATGAGAAATATAATAATATTTCCCATAAAGATTTAAATTGTTCATGATCAAGTGCTCCTTCCATCACAATATGTAGCATAATATTGTGAACAATAAATGTCCATTGAATTGAATCTCATTAAATGTAGTAAGGCTGGGAAAATCTAAGAGAAACATTACGCTTCTTTTCTTGTGTGGTAGGCAACGTGGCACTCCCCTCAAAAAAGATCTCCATCTCGGGGCTGGCCCCGTGGCCGAGCGGTTAAGTTCGCGCGCTCCGCTGCAGGCGGCCCAGTGTTTCGTTGGTTCGAATCCTGGGCGCGGACATGACACTGCTCATCAAACCACGCTGAGGCAGCATCCCACATGCCACAACTAGAAGGACCCACAACAAAGAATATACAGCTATGTACCGGGGGGCTTTGGGGAGAAAAAGGAAAAAATAAAATCTTTAAAAAAAAAAAAAATCTCCGTGTCATGACCCCTGGAACATGTGAGTATGTTATTTTAGAATGCATGGGGGATTTATGATTGCAGATAGAATTAAGTTTGCTAGTCAGCGGACCTTGAAATGGAGATATTGTCCTGGATTATTCAGGCGAGCCGAGTGTAATCACACTGGGGGAACACGGAGGCAGAAGAGTCCGAACCAGAGAGCTGGTATCACAAGAAGGATTCACTTGGGCATTGCTGGCTTTAAACATGGAAGGGGGCCACGTGCCAAGGACTGCAGGCAGCCTCTAGAAGCTGGAAAAAGCAAAAACTGAGAATCTCCCCTATAGCCTCCAGAAAGAAACACAATCTGCTGACACTTGATTTGAGCCCAATGAGACCCATTTGGATTTCTGAACTTCAGAAGTGTAGATAACACATCTGTGTTGTTTTAAGCCATGAAGGTGTTGGTAATTTGTTACAGCAGCAATAGAAAACATCTTTCAAAAACATGAATACTTGCAGTTTGTACTATCACTTTCTGTCCTTTTCCTCATTGATGGTATTTACCTAATCCCTGATCGTCATCTAAGTAATTGAAGATTTGGTGCCTGAATAAGCTTCTACCCTGGGAAATTTTAACAATCCTGTTTATGAACCATCTACCATAGCCTTGAACTCCATTTATGTGATTTTCTTTCTTTGCCTCTGCTTCAGCCATTAAAAAACAAACTAACAAAGCAGAAACAGCCTGGCACTTTCCATCATATTCTACGTCACAAAAATTGTCAATATCTTACACTCTGACTATGGCTTCCTATCTTTCTAAATTGCTAATGCCCATGTTCCCATCCTTTGATCCAGGGGTGTGCTGGTAAATTGGCTGTCTGGAAAAAACAAGTCCCAATTTGTAGTGCTTGCCAAGTACTCCCACCAAGGCTTTTTTCAAGCTATCAACGTGAGGTCCTTGAAACAGAGTTGAAAGAGAGATGCACAATTTATATGTGCTAGCCTCCCAGATTCTAGCTAGCCAATGGGCCAATCTCTCCATTTTCTCTCTCTGAAAAAGCCCATTTATGGCCTTTCTCTTCTATCTTCCTGACTGCACTGCTTGGGTGATAACATGAATTTACTCTCTTAGAAGCTCCATCAGCGAACTTGCTCTCCTTTCCACCCAGCAAGACCTCAAGTCTGCAGTCAATGCAACAATCTACCCTTTGTCTAAAATCTGGGTTTCTGAGAGCTGTGTGAATGACAACTCAACTGGTTGGATTAGTGTCTCTGGAAATGGATAGATTCTACTTGCTGTTAAATCCTTAATGCTGCTGGCCAACACTCTGGCTTCAGCTCTTTTGGAGCTTCATTGAATGGCCACTGATAACTCCAATTGCTCTCCTCAAGCTCAAGGATAATGTAGGATTCTAGAGAGAGTCATCGACACATGCCAGAGTCTTTTCCCTTCTGATTCATTTGGCTTTCTCCCATTTTTCATTCACTCCCTAGGTTGCCCTCCAACACACACACACATTCACATTGATTATTCTCACTCAAACAACCAATGATGTCTCAAATTCAGCATGTGTAGTAGTTATCTAATCTGCGTCTCTCTGCCAAAAATAATCATTCATTTCCTTCTTCTTGAAATGCTCAATTTCTGTGATTTTTATGAACTATTACTTATATCTCTTTACCATCTTTCCTCCTTCTGTGGTCTTATCCATTTATCCACTTTTTAAAGGTAGTCATGTCAACAAATACCCCTCTCTTCATTATAATATTTTTCTGGGCAATATTGCCCACTTACGTGGTTTTAACTATCCATTTTTTTAATTAGAGCGATCCCCAAAAACATATCTCCATCTTTTCTACTTTTTACATGGCTATTACATGTGAATTTCCACTCTAAAGGATCAAAAATGAGTACATCTACTTTCTCCCCAAACCCATTTCCTTCCCTATCTTACCCGTCACACTTCATGTAACCAGTATCCATTCAGATAAAAAGCTTAGAAGTTGCCTTTGCATTCTTCCTCTCCCCTTGGTATCCCCATGCCCAATCAATCATGAAGCCCTAAGTATTTCTGGAGTCCGTGCATTTTTCCCCTTATTCAGGCTTTATTCATTTAATTAGAATTATTGCAGAGCTTCGGCATGGACTCTCTGCTTCCCCCCAAATCCTCCCTCCACACTGCTGTTGGGGTGTTCTAGCTAAACTATAAATCTTACGATGTTACGTCCATGTTCAAAATGCTTGCCTGTTTTGCATGGCCTACATGGTGAAGTCTAAGTTTTGCTCAGATCAAAAAGACTCACCCTGACCTGGTCTCTGGTGTCTTTTCTCCTACCACATCTTATCTCAAATATGGTGTGCTAGTAACTGTGAACTTCATGCAAGCCCCTAGTCATAGCATGCTCATTTCATCTCTACATTTATGGAAATTTTCCCTTCTACCTGGAGTCCCTTACCCGTTATTTATTTGGTTAACCACTTCATACCAACATTCAAACAGAAAACTTTTCCCAAAGCCTGCTTGCATACCCCCTTCCCCGTGAGGTCCCGGGCTTCCTCTCTACAGTGATCATGTCTCTATGATGCAACTCATTCCACTTTTTCAAAATCTTTGATTTACTTATCTGCCTTGTAGAATTAAGTTCTTCCATAGCAAGGAGGATGTCATATCAATAATGAAGCATGTGTATCACAGATCTTGTCACAGAGTTTGCACTCAGTAAATGTTGGTTGTACTTGATGTCAGACTATTGGAAGGTGATAAACATCATTAAATTCTCTCTTCAGGATCAGCACAGAACGCTTGATGAATGTTGCACGGTTAGTAAGTGTGATGAGGCGAAATCATCATTCCTATGGCTCCTAATACATCAAAAAGTAATGAAAGAAGGAAGGAAGGAAGAAAGGGAGAAAGGAAGGAAGGAAGGTGGGGAGGTAGGAAGGAAGGAAGGTGGGGAGGTAGGAAGGAAGGAAGG